>NC_028641.1:34132840-34177682 GCF_001406875.1 Solanum pennellii
TATATATATATATATATATATATACATATATATATATATACAAGTATTCTTTTAACTTTGGGCATTTTTACTATAATAGATTATGACATCGCAACTCGTACTATCTATTCAGGTGAAAAAAACAACCCAAACATTCTAAAACTCACTTCCCTCATAAGGGTATCACCTAAAAAAAGGTTTAGAGAAGAGACTCGGGGAGTACATCTTTTTTTTAGCTCGAACACAAAATTTATATGAATAAGATTGCATTCTTTCAAATTGGAACACTCAAGCTCACTCACAGGATTCTCTCAAGCCACTCCGAAGTCTCATGACTTTCTGAAATTTTTGCTAAGAGTTACTCATCCATAACGATATTACTTTACTTTTCAACCATCTTGAGTATGAGGGGTAGTCGAATGGACTTGAGAAATGTACGAATCTAATAAGTTCCTTATAACAAAGTTTTATCGCATGATTTAGGGTATGAAAGAAGGAAAATATTTCGTAAATATCTATAGTCCCTTATTTATAAAAGTGGAGGATCTCACTTGACATAACTTCATAGACACCTTAGGACACTTGAGCTCTGGGCTCTGATACCAAGTTAACCTGGATATGGCCAACACTCGAGAACAATCGGTGGTCCCCAAGCGAACCCTTATCTTGGCTGACTGCAAGCGGAAGACTAACTTAAGCAGACAAAATCTTAAAACTAAATTAAATCCATTGAACTCAATTACTCAACTCATAAGGTTTGGAAAAGTACTCAATAAAAATACTTATAGTTTGTAAAACAACTCAAGAGAAAGTATATATTGAAAGACTCCTAAACTATAACTATATATGTATCCTCTACTATTAAAGAAGGATACCGGGACACGACCCATGTCATATCGTAACTTCTAAACTAAAAGTAGATGTGAGGTCCTCCAGAATAGAAGTGGGCTTACCCAAAAGCTAACTGAAAAGTAGATTCATCTCAACAAAGCGCCCGTTGATAATCTTGAACACCTGTATTTGCATTATAAAAGGATGTAGGTCAAATGACATTAGTACATTGAATGTATGAGTGTCCAAGCAGAACTAATAATGTAGATGACTGAATTGAAAGATTGAAAGCACTTAACTTAATCAATACATATGAAGTAAAAACAATTCAACATTAAAAAAAATAGAGACAATAGAAATAATAATAAAAAATATTATATTCTACTTGAGTGGAGATCGATAACCATTACGATGAGATTAACAATGATACAACATTTCCCCCATGCTGCAAGGTCCATCCAATACTCTTTTGGGGTATGTGATAATATTGTGACTATGGATCCATCTGATAGGCTTTCTTAGAGGTAGTGAGGAGTCACATGAAAAATCAATGCTACCTTATCCTACACTGATTACATAGTTTCATGGGACTTTTGAGTTATAAATACTCTAACTCAATTTGGTACTCGATATTACTCCCAAAATAATTGATATATTTTATGATCAATACATAAAATAGACATTTTTACTTTATTGAAGTACTTTTGAAAACATGCACACATGTTTTCATTCTTAGAAGCATCCTCAATAATTGACTTTCAAAGACACTCAAGACTTATAACTTATAATAGGGTTCATTCTGAAATATAGACATGACTAATTAACTGAAGGATCTCAATAACAATATAGAAACTCAACACTGAGAACTCAAGAACTTGAAACACAGCGATACTTGTCGTCTCATGAATACTCAATTCATAGGATTGCATGCGGAATTATGTACATGAATAACTCACTTAAGGATCTTAATAACTATATAGACTCATGAATACAACTCTTCTCATTCCCATACTCATTTATTCAAGACTTAGTTCAAGTCTAAAGTTAATTGAGAAATACTTATCAACATGATTAAAAAAGTTTCTATTGAACTTTCTTCCTTACTCTACTTTAATTCGATGTGTAAATGAAGAGATGTGATTATTAATGTAGGATATCTTAAGGATTTTTGAAGATTATAGTGGTTAATATCAAGAAGATAATGAAAACACTATCCAAAGGAACACATACGGGACAAAGAACTAGAAGAAAATGGACAGGCAACCTTGGCACATCAATGGTGTGTCGCACCATCCACCACAATATTGGGATTACTTTGGGGCGTAGCTCCAGCCCTCCTGGCACTATAGGGGTGCATTTCCCCAGCCCAAACCCAAGAAATTTGATGATTTGTTTTATTCAATTTAGGTTTATAACTCATCTAGAATCAATTGATTTCTCCCAAACTCTCTTTTGATTCACACAATGAACAGAATTTCATTGATATCTCACTCAAATTGTAGCAAGAAACACCGATCATTTGCAATACCTCACCTCAAGAACTTAAAACATCTATGGTTAAAGTATGGGGCTAACAGTAAAGAATTTACTCAAGAATCTCTTTAAAACAATTTCATGGATGGATTAATGGAAGAATTATATGTTTGGCATGAGGACGACCAATCCCAACACAATGGGAAGCCTCACATACCTGTAAAGAATGTTGTTCTTGACGAAATCCATGAAACTTTGATGAATGCTTGAAAACCCTTTTTTCCTCTTGTTAAGACCTCGCTCTAAAATACCGAAGTGTTTAGGAACGTGAATGGGTGATTAGAATCTGATTAAAGACCATAACTGGGGTGACCAAAAGGTGTCTAAGCCTAGTGGGAAAAGGAAAATACCAAAATTACCTTTCTTTAAACGAAATTAAAGCCTTAACTAGAGAGTCTTCACTCAAATGGGCATAATTTTTACTCCGACCTCGAAATTTAGCAAACTTGGCGGTGTTAGATAGAGAAATCAAATACCTTTGTTTGATAGCCTATGGGCCATCTAATTCTTTATGTGATAAAATATATGATTGATTGAAGTTGACTCAAGGAAAAATCATAGTGAAACTCAATAGGAATAGAAAGTTTTCAACTTAACATTATGCTATGGGATTTTAGTGATTTTAAATCATATCCAAATTCAATTCCACACCAAAGAATTGAATTTAACACTTAAGAACAATTAATAATCACTGGGTATGATCTTATTCACAAATGAAGAATGGTTCGATTCTTAATTTAAAGTATTCAGGGTGTTGCAATATTATTATCTTAATCATATGATTTGATTATTTTTGAAATATTTTTTGGGGACACATAATTTCCTTGAAAATTGGTGAATTCAAAATTTTGATATTCACTTCGTCCATGCATAAGTTTTGGCTATGTAGCATGCTTGGTCAAACATTTTAGATCACCAATCGTCAAGACTATTTTTGTATGATTATGCTTCACTAAGTTTACTCTGAATCAATGTCTACTTAAGAGAGAGGATATACAAATGTATGGTTTGGAGTTTAATTTGAATAAAATTTCCACGAGATAAGGCTATCTAACCTAAGAATTTGCTTTCTATTATAACTTTTTACTTTAGGAAAAAGGAGAAGCATTTGATCTTTGAATATGTCAATAATGTCAGACCTGAAATTTGATCTACACATGTAATCATTCATGCCCTTATAATTAGTTGATGGTTTCCCTTATACTTTCTTCTACCCTTTTAGAAAAAGTATGACCATATCAACCATTAACTTTTTCTTAAGGAAATATTAGCTAACAAGTCAAAATCCCTATCATATTTCTTAATAACAACTACACTTCAAAAATAATCATTAAAAATATCAATATGTTAAATTATATAGAAAATATAGTGTATCCTAATATATTTCCTTTTATTTCTCAATTAGGGCCCATGTTTGGCTTTTTTGATTCCATAACCCACTTTTCTCTCTCTGAAGATTTTTACTTAATTTCTGTCTTTTTTCTCTCATGTTTTTACTCATATTTTCCCACTTTCATATAACTTAAACTTTTACTTGTTTAACTAGACTCCATAGTATCTCTCTTCAAAATTCATCCCTTTTAAAAAAGAAATCTCATAAATCATTCAAAACATTTTCACTCACTGATACAAGTAAATTTATGATCAAGTATGTCCTGAGGTTCTCGTGATATTGGGTATTTTTGATTTATCACGATTTAACCATTTGATTTATTTCTTTTTTTATTTGGTTTTGTATTGGAGATATAGTAGTAATTATCATTTAACATTCATATATTAAATATATTTTCTTATTTTATATAAACTGTTGTGCGTTTAGTAATTTTGATATTTTTTTAGGGTTTTAGGTTCGGGAAAAACAGATTTTCACTATAATTTCTGGTTCAAAGAGGATTACAAGAGGTGCCCCAAATAATCACAACTTTTTTGGCGATTTTCACTTTTTATGATTTATGCATTCATTACCCAGGATTATTCGAAAATATAGGCTCTGGGATTAAATTATTTTAAGAGAGAAGATAAGAATCTACATGACCCTATCCACATGAAAAATCTTCCGCAAGTTCGAAATAGCAACATCATCAAGAAATAAAAATTATTGGTACTTCATATACCAACAACAAAGTCAAAAAAATATGATGACAATCATATTGAGAAAGAACAACTTCATGAACATCAAACTTCTATTTGAATTCATTCTAGTTTTCATGTTGTATTTCGTATAATGAAACTTAAGTTTCTTTATTAGTTTGCATTCACTCCAATATGTAGGCCAAATTGATGTGTAGTGAGTAACATGGGGCATGTGGAATACCGTGTTAATCAGCAAAGACCATCTTGCAAGCCTAAATACTCTTGGGTGACCGATAGAGAAACACACACACACACACACACACACGCGCACACGCACACGCACGCACACACACACACACACACACACACATACACACACACACACACACACACACACACGTGCACGCACGCACGCGCGCACACACACACACACATAGTCATAAAAAATACAAATTTACAATCAAAGTAATAATCAAAATTTGTATTTCAAAAATTGTATTTCGTGATAAAAAATGTATTTATTCTATGTTTGTGAATTCAAAAAATATATTAATTCAAGGCTAATTTATAGAACATCATTCCAAATTATTTTGTATCCATGCATCCAACATACAAAAAAAATCAAAACCATTCAATCATTCATGTTTGTATCTCAAACATATTACAAATTAAAAAAAAAATTGAACTTGATTTAATTCTAAATTTTATTAGATTTAATATACAAATTGTATTACGCCATCTAAATTGTATTAAATGCAAATGTGTATTCAAAACTTCTTACATACAAAATCAAGTTCATTCAATATAGAAATTTTAAAAAATGTGTTGTTTATATGTTGTGTATTCCAAAAATATATTATATACAAAATCTAATTTATAGAACATCAAATAGATATGATTTCAAATTATTTTGTATTACAAGTATTCAAAATACTAAAAATAGAAACTATTCAATTATTCATTGTTTGTATCCCAAACAAATTAAAAAATAAAATGTATTTTAAGCTTGACTCTAATATAAATTTTAAGCTTAACTCAAAATCAAAATGTATTCAAAATAAATTTATGAATTGTCGTATCCAAAATGCTTTGAATTCAAAATAAAACTTTCCAATAAATATCCGCGCAGATGGATTTTTAACGGCAACGACACATCCAACAACTTTGGTGTTGTTCAACACCAATTCAATAGCTTGCAACCTAGTGCCAATTTGTATGCTTATCTGTTTGTATCGATCTACTTTTTTTTGACAAAATCTTTGATCAATTTTCTTGTCTTTTACGAAGAAGGAGGATCATTAAAGGAGAATTAAAAGTCGCAAATGGAGGATGAAAAAGACGAGAGAATTTGTCACCTATGTTAGTTTCTTAATTTGTAAAGTAATGATATATTTCCAGCTATATTTCCCTAATTTGAAAGATTCTTTCTCCTCAGATTTTCTGTAATTTGTTATTTATTAGTGGTGGTATTCTATTAAGTTAAATTATAGAAAAAAAAGGCTTGTAGCAAAATAATATAATGACATTTTAATAAACATTGAAATTGTGACTATTTTCCTTTTTTTTTANAGTAATGATATATTTCCAGCTATATTTCCCTAATTTGAAAGATTCTTTCTCCTCAGATTTTCTCTAATATTAGTGGTGGTATTCTATTAAGTTAAATTATAGAAAAAAAAGGCTTGTAGCAAAATAATATAATGACATTTTAATAAACATTGAAATTGTGACTATTTTCCTTTTTTTTAAAAAAAAAAACAAAAGGTATGAGGCTTAAAGTCTCTTTTATTTCCAAATCAATTTTCTACATAGCTTACCCCAATAAATAAACATGACCATTAAAAAATAAACAAAACAAAATAAAAGAAAAAAGAAGAGAAAAGGAAATATCGAGAAATGTGAAATTTTTTGAGAAACAACATTTCCTTAAAAAGGTCATCGGAGGAAGATGAAGAGGCGGCGGCGACAATTGTCGTCATCTTCATCCAATCCAACTCCTCCACGATGCTTTGCTATCTCAATTAAACAAATAATCTCACACTGAACAAGTCGTAGGTATAAGCTTCATGAGTCAATGTTGTTTTAGCTTTATCTTCCAAGCTAAGTATTCTATCCTTACTAAGCATTCATCTTCCTTGTCTTGAAATACTTAGATCTAGTATTATAAATAAAATTTCTTGCATAAATTATTATCCATTAATATGTTCACTGCAAAGATCGGTCTTGTTGTTCTCGTAAGCTTAGGACTGGGATGATGTAAAAGAAACCTTAAGTAAAATCAATATTTAATTTATAGATCTGAACTCTATAGATTGAAATCTAAAAAGAATTAATACCACAACAAAAACTCAAATCCACAAAAAGACAAATAATTTCAATTTCTGTGAGGTTATGTTTAGATCTTGTACTACTCTGCCCGTTTGTTTAAGTCCTCGAGCCTATACCGCGGGTTTGATCGACAATAAAAAATTATTATTGGTCCCAAGTGAAACCTTGTTTAGACTTACTAGTGTCATTATCCAGAAAGTCGTGATTGACACCAACAGTAACCTTTCGGTGGGAGAACCATTACTATAATCCAATTAACCATGAAACTAAACCTTTTAAGATATGGAAGCAGGTTTAAACGTCTAAAGGAAAAATAGGGAGTTCCCATAAACAACGAAATCTAACAAAACAAATACAGAAATAATGCCTAGAACTCGAAAGTCAATGTACCAAAACTCTAACAATAATGATAAGTCTAAATATAAAGGGGTACAGTCCCAAACTAAATACAAGGAATCTAAAACACTAGTCTAAGTCCAAAGATGTTGACATAAACAAAAAGAGAACTCATGGCAGCTTGTAAGAACTGACACAGCCTTGCATTCAGTTTACCACTGTTCTCCTAGATGAGGTCTATTAGTAGCCTCCTGAATATGCTCTGTATTCAACAAACAAAGAGCAAGTGTAGTATCAGTACACAACCACAATGTACTGGTACGATCACACGATTATCCAAATAAATGAAACATATAAACCACAACATTATAAAATAGACACATAACAGACATATACAATATTGTCATAATTTCAGGATCAATGTACAATTCCACATTCTTAATAATACACATACATGCCAATTCGATGGTCCTATCATGGAACCCATACCCAAAATATTAGTGTGCTGAATCGTGACACATGTTCCAAGTTAGTGTGTTAGATCGTGACACCCATTCCAATATGTATATCGGCATGTAACATTTGATCCCAGTTAGTGCATCGGAACGTGACACCCGTTCCAATCAACAAGCCACAATCACAGTGTACATTCTCATAATCATACAAGCAAGTGTTTATTCATCACATACAAACATTCATTAGTACTCCTTTACGATCAATGTGACCAATTGTGCAATATTCACATACATACATGCATTATAAAGAAGCAATTACTAACATATATCACATAAACATGAAATCACAATCATCACCTACCTCAAACAAAGCTCGAACCCTCCTAAGATACTTGGGGAAGGGCACTTATGTGAAGTTCTAAATGCAAATGTGTTTCTTTGATTGTAGCTAATGGAGTGTGGACTTGTTACCCGTGCGAAGTAAGTCTAAAAATGGGTAGTCTTGAGGATCACTTAGATGCGTATTGAAGGAGTTTTATGGGCGGTTCCTTCATGTCTGCCTTTGTGAGTCTTAGGATAACCTTGGTAGGGAAACTTTTAGGGAAAGGATTCCAATGTGAAGTTAAAGGAGCTCACTGTGAAGTTAAAGGACTTCACTATAATATTTCAAAGGGGTTCACTGTAATGTTTTTTGGAGTTTACTGTTAAGTGATTCTTTGTGCTAAAATTATGGAAGTCTTTTATAATGTGCTAAATGATGATCTATATGTTATTTTACTTATATATTCATGAAGGTTTTACCTATTTGGCATGAAAGCTCATTTCTAATTAAATGTTCCTTTCCGCATATTTTTGCATATGCCATACTTAGTATATTGTTTGTACTAAACCCATACCTTTCTATGCTTAATAAGTATAGGTTGGAGGCAAGTTGAAGACTAGAGGCAAACTTGGGAATCAACTCTCTCAAGACTAAGTATGTCCTCATATATTTAAGGGCATAGTTCTATTTCTTAGTTTCTATCATTAAGACTTATTATGTATTTTCATTAAATGTTAAGGGTCGTGTCCCTAAGATATTTAAGTTATGTCTTTAAGATCACTTATGATGACGAGACTACTCTTTAGTATTTATAAAAGATATCTCCTTTTTACTATAATTGTTGTGAAAAGTTTTAATTCCCGCACTACTTTTCATGTCTTATGTAATAAATGATATCAAATGACTAGTACAAGACCTCCGAAAGGTCAAGTACGTAATTGTTCGACCTAAGGATTGCCCTAAATGTTAGAGGGTACTTTCGGGTCGTGACAACAACGACCCGCCCTGACGGCTTACATGGATACAGAACCTCAAAATTGGAGTTCCAAACTCCCTTTTTTTAAAAACAGGCCTTCAAACCATGATACTCAAAAACTACTCATTCACGCTAAGATTAGTTTTAGGAGTTCTACTTTCCCGAATTCAATTTCGTAAAGTCGTACGGGCTCCTTAACGTCTTAGTTATCCAATCATGTGATAAAATTCATTATTATATCTCTCTTTTGTTACAAGATCTTCTTAGACCTCACTGACTCTAATATCGTCAAAGAATGGACTAGACTAGGAACTCAGTAACAAAAAATCTTTCCAGCCTAGAATTTTTGATCCGTTGGTTTTTCTATAACGACGGGAACAAGTAATTTCAACAGATACCAATTTATCCATCACTCGTCTCTAAGTTACAAACTAAGAAAATAAGTTAAAATAAGAGTGGATTAGTACATGAATCGTTGAACAATTAGGGATACTTGTCGCGCATATCCTTCTCGATTTATCAAATGACTTCTTCAACCAGACGATTCTTCCATTGAACTTTACAGACTTAATCTCTTTGTTCCTCAACTTGCATATATCAGGATCAAGAATCGCAATCGGTTCTTCCTCATACCGAAGGTATTCAACACAGTTGAGTCCTATTTTATGATGTAATCCCCGTCACCATGATATCTCTTTCACATAGACACATGAAATACCATATGAACTTACGATAGGTTAGGAGGTGAAGCTAATTATAAGCCACTATCTGTACATAGTCAAGAATTTCAAATGAACCTATGTATCGATGACTAATCTTGCCTTCATTCCAAATGTCATCACCCCTTTCATAGGTGATAATTTAAGTCGCCTACATATCTCTGGTTATACGAGAATCAGGTCGTGTGTAGTTCTAGATTCAAGATCAAATGAAACTCTTAAAAGTTGAAAGAGCGCTAAGGTATTTGAAAGACACGATATCGGCTTGAATGGATAAGATTAGAGTAGCGAGAAATGAGAGATAGAGTGGCTAAAAGAGCATGACAGAGAAGCAGCATGATAGAGTGAGGATATCGGCATTTGAGCAAGGGTTCGGAGTATGAAAAGCGAAGAATTGATAGAGTCATTGTTGTGATAGAGGATAGCGTGATAATTGTAATCAAGGGCGATCGATCATATCTGCAAATTCTAGATAAAATGTTAGCTTATAAATAGATAAAGTATGACCAATAATAATAAAATATGAGTTCTATTAAATAGACAAGAGGTGATAAAAAGCGTATCTGTTTGAGACGTACTGCAAGCCTTGATAGTCCGTAACTTCTTGAAGGATTGAACCCATCTCTGAAGAATAACGTCAAACTCCAATAGATTTGATACTATAAAGATATAATAATATAGACGAAAATATCTAGTTATAAGGAGAGTCTAAACGTCATTTTAAGGCGGACGAGCCTAAGTGTCGTTTTAAGGCGAACAGCCTAAATATCTTATAAAGCGAACAAAATATATTATAAAGCGGACGAACATAAATGTCCTATGAGGCGGACAAGCCTAAATGTCCCTTTAAGGTGGACGGCTTAAATGTCCTATAAGATGGACAAACCTAAATGTAGTTTTAAGGCGGACGAGCCTAAATGTCCTATTGTAAGGCGGACGAGACTAGATGTCGTATTGTAAGGCGGACGAGCCTAGCTGAAGAGATAGAAAGTCACAGTGGCGAGCTGAATCCGAAGACATCTTCATGGTAGCCTGAATGATAGATGAGTAGCGAAACGATATTGCGAGTAGCCAAGAGTTTGTTGGAGCCTTTGTTTTGTAAACAAGTGAACAGCCGTTCAAACGGCGACTTTGTCTGTAATCTGCATAACTGTAACTTGTAATAAAGTGATTAGAGCAGAATAAGCGGTAAATGTAAAGATGATGCAATTTCCCATATTGACCATAAATGTTTGCCTTAAGACCATGCAAAATGAGGTCTTAGGCTATGATGTCTAGGGCCATGATATGCAAAATGTATCCTCAGGTCATGAAAATGTTGTCTGCAGGCCATGAAAACGACGCCTTTAGAGTATGACACCTTCGGATCATGTTAGACATANTTCCCATATTGACCATAAATGTTTGCCTTAAGACCATGCAAAATGAGGTCTTAGGCTATGATGGCTCTAGTTGGTTACATATTTGCAGAAGTCAAGATCACTTTAATGAAT
This sequence comes from Solanum pennellii, assembly GCF_001406875.1. Lineage (NCBI taxonomy): Eukaryota > Viridiplantae > Streptophyta > Magnoliopsida > Solanales > Solanaceae > Solanum > Solanum pennellii. Next base: position 34,143,886 of record NC_028641.1, read on the forward strand.
CTCATTCATATTAATCTGATCGCATGTTTATTTGAAAATAATTAAAAGAAAAAGAAATATATGTATACACTAAATTGATAAAGATGTATTTTATGAAAAGTAAAGTAGAACGAATAAGAAACCAAAATAAGTAGACATAAATTTTGACTCGTTATCATCAGATCATTGTTAAAATTTCCATGTCTCAATGTTAATTTTCAGATATAAATTTTAACAACATATGTAACCGATATGAGCATATTTTTATGTGCTTTGTAAAATTTATTTTTTTATTAAAATTTAAAATCATGAAAAGTTTAAAGTGATTGTCTTCATATAACTATGAGTGATATTTATTTTTGAATGCTTTATAAAATCTCATAACCACTTACCCTATGTGAATCCTATAATTTGTTGTGCTAATATGAGCTAAATATGGCATATATTTTTCAACGTCCAAGATATTCATATCAAAAGATGTCCTATTTAATTGGTGGACATTATTTTTTCATTAATGAAAATAAATAAGTCACATCTACCCTAACTGAACCATTATTACTTGCAACACAGAACCAAACAATGCTTCTTCAACATCAAATACCCCTTTGCCATCTCAAAGAAACTCTTGTCATTTACTTCTGGAGAATCTCCATCTTCACTCAAGTTACATTACTAATTTTTATTGTCCACTTCAGAAAAAAGAAATTCACTTAGAGGCACCAGATCGAATCCAAATAAATAACATCGATAATATATAAAATCAAATTGAACTAACCAATGAGCACCATAGAGGCACCAAAATTCAAAGTGTTAGAGTTCATATTGGCACAATTTTATCAGGGAGATTGTGACTACAATCTCATCCGGCTTACAAACAAATGAGAAAAATAAATATTGGAAACAATAGTAAGTCATTGTCAAAATACGTAAAGAGGAAATTAAATAGAGTTTTTACTTACATCTTCTTTAAGACTTCTTCCTCTCGCTCACATGTGTATCTATGACCAAAAAGTGTCACAACCCAAAATCAGGTTCATGATGGCGCCTACCACAACCTCTAAGTAGGTAAGTCAAAACCCAAGCAAAATTTACGAAAAATAACATTATAATTAAAATAATTAAGAACAGACAGCAACAAAAATAAAATACGGAACAATTCAATAATATAGAACTGCAAATATGATACACAATATACGAGAGAGTCACGAAAGTGACCGAGATGACAAACTAACATAAGACCATATCCACAAACTTGGTGTCACCGGTACATGAGCTGCAGAAATTCTCTAGATACAACACTACAAAAGAACTCATTATTTGTAGCAGTTTAATAGTGGGTGACAGATTCACCTCCGTAAATTACATCAAATTATGGGGGTTTATTTAACCCATACAATTTAAAATAAAATTACCGGCAGTTTTGAACCTCTATGTTTATAATTATAAAAAAAACCAACATTATAAGTGTTAGGCTAACAAAGTATCCCTCATTTTTTTTCCTCCCATAAAGTTAGGATTCACACGAGAACGGTTTTTGGTATCTTCTTGCTCCCAAAGAATTCGGGTTCGCGCATCAGTTTGATGAAGCTTCAACAGAACTTCACGGATGAGAAAAGGAGCTTCGTTAGGTACTGATTTTGACAATTTTCCCTTGAAGTAGAACAATAATGGACATTTTAGATAAACTCTGAGCCGCCGTCGATCAACTTTTGAATTGGAGAATTCAGAATGAACCGTCAAACACATACGTTTCATAAGATCGGCACTGTGTCAATATTACACCGTCCATTTCCTAAATCTTCAGTCGAATTGATTAAGAAGGCGCTCATATTAGCGATGACTAGTCTCCAACCTCAACAAATTTAACCTCAACAAATTTGCTCTCATCGTTGTCATCAATGAATCTTCTCAAAAGTGAGAATATCTTCTCTCTCTTATTTGCAATATTAGGAGTTATGAATCGTACACTGTCTATTTCAGATTTGGCTAAAGTTAATTGTTTGTTTGATTTATTTCGAAATTTTTGATGTTGGAATTACTGTTGTTCTTCGAGTATATAGATGAGGTTTGTACTTTATGCTAGAATTATTTGCATTTTTGAATTGTTAGCATTGAATCTAACTCCTAAGCTCTTTGGAAGTGTTAATTAGTGCAAGAACAACACTTAAAATTCTATGTTTTTGTGAGTTATTGGATGTTAATAGAGAAAAAAATGTTGTGCATAAAAGAGAGGAAGTGGTAATTTGGTCATACTTTAACGACTCAATGTTTCCCGTGAAACAGATGCAAAGTTTCACTCTTTCTAAGGTTTTTAACTATTGCAATTTTAGAATTTCCGCTAAATCTCGAATTTTAAGAGTTTCAATGTGGATAATCTGATCAAATAAGGTTTATATGGAGGAAAACTTGCTAGTAATTCATTTTTCGATTAGATGAATTAACTTCTTAATTGTTTTATTGTTTTCTCTTGTTGCAGGTCAATTTAGCACCTGAAACTAAGTTTAATTCTCAAAAGTACATACAAAGATCCTTGGAGGATGATTTCAAGGTTATTGTGGGTATCAAGTACGTGTCTTTCGACTAAAACTGAAATAAATTACACAATTCTTCTAAGCTTTTGATCATGTTCTACATTGTACGAGCTAGAGGTATCTAATTATTTATGGTCGTTGTTATACATTTGTAGTTCATTGCTATGGTTTTCTGCAGTTGTTTATCTTTTGTTGAATGTTCACGGTAACGTTAACGACCTTGGTTATTTCTTTTCAAGTCATATTAGCTCTAATTGTAAAAAAAAAACTAGCTCTAACTACCAATACAAATATTGTCCTTTCAGGATGGCAGGCTATGTTTTGGCTATCTATACTTCCTCTAGTTTTAAGAATTTCATTTACATGTTTTCCATTTCATTCATTCCGTGAAAATTTTGAAGAAAGAACTAACCACTGGATTGATTAAAGATAATCTTAGCAGTTGCACAAAACATCACACAATTGTAGCTCTAATGACTATTGAAATTCAAGAAAGACATGATGTAGTCCAAGGAATACCTCTTGTTCAAATTTCAGAACATGATAACATGCTAAACTTGCTGCTACATTGGATCACGTTGGTACGTCTCAATTTTACCTTACTTGACTACTTTTTTTAATCACAACCACATCCCCCTGACAAGTAAAAAAAGGAAAGAAAAGAGAAGCAATAGTTGGTGTAGTAATCACATATGTTGATATCTTTGCATTGTTTAACAGTTGTGGCAGCCGAACATTGCCCCTAACATACAAAGAGATGAACCTCTTATTGAACCTGAGACAATAGTCGTCATTTTCAAGGCACTAAAGGTAAATAATAGCGAATTATACTTCCTTCCTGAATATATGCTCAATCGAAATAACTACCTCATTAGGGAACGAAATAGTATTCAATCACTTTTAAAGGTACTTTAACTATCATAGAATGAGAGGTTTGTATTTTCATATACTAGCATTTTAATATGGTTGTCGCTTATCATATTCATACTCTCTCAAACTTTACATTTTAGACATGCATTTTTCGTATATTACTCTGTTAATGTTAATAAGTTGATTACATATTGTTAGAGATAGAAAGGATCACACTAGTGTTGTGCTTGCTCATAGTAACATAAAATGTAGTTACGATCATTTATCAGGAAAAAGTGGATATCAGATGAATGGCAAAACACAATTTTCTTAACAACATGAAGATATCAACATTTGAAGCCCTGTATCGACTATTATGTTCTTCACATATTGAGTAATATAGATTGATAGGGGAGATTAACGTTCAAATTGGACCTTAACAAAGTATTTATCGAGTTAAATCAATCTTGAATGTTAATGAGATTGGTTGAGGAAGAGTTATCTATAATAATCCAAGGATAACCAATCCACCAAAAAAAATGGAAGATATCATATGAAGGCCAATATAAAACTATATTAGTCTAGTTTAAATTAATATTTGACTTTGTATAGTTTGCCATTTATGAAATGACGTTAATTTTCTGAAGACTGTATTTATGCAAGCTGCACCAAACGCGGTATTTAGCACTGCTGTGACGTCTTTGAAACCTGAGGATGCATTATATCCAAATCTTGTTAAATGTGTGGTTGACAGTCTAGGTTATAAAATCTATTTTTTCACGAGGGTTGATACCTTATAACAAGTTAGTCATGATTTTCTTAAAAGTCTATTGAAGTAGTATTTCTTGTTTACTGTGTGATAAACCTGATCAATTTTGTGCATACTTCAGGTTTGGCACGGTTAATCCTCAGTTTCCTTATTTGCTACACCTTGGAATTAAGGTATTGGATTGAAGGTCCTTGAGAATGGATACAAGATGAAGGTACTAAATTTGCAAGCTTGATTTATCCATTTACTCGTTCTGATTAATTTATCAGTGTTTTTATAGTGTATGGATCTCATCCAGTATGCAGGTAATAAAAGTAAACCATGAGACTCACAGTGTTGAAACCCCGGAAGATGTAGACAAGATAGAGCAGTTCATGCGGGAAAGAAAATTGTCTTAGATTGAATGATGTGTTTATCAATTAGTTTCAAAAATTTAACTCTATGATGGATCAGATCATAACGATTGGAGTGAATAATGTGTCTAGTAATTCATCGGAGTAGTAAGGATAACATTAGTCTACTCATGGTGGAGTTACATTTGTATGAAATGATTAAGCTTTCACAACCAAATAATATGCAAACAGAGTTTATGTTAACAATGTGAAAGTTCTCCTTAATTTTCTTTATTGTTGGAAACAATAGTAAAGTTATGGTTTGTTATACTATTATTAGCTTATTTAACTTTAGTCTTCAGTCAAAAGCATTGATCCACTGAAGGCAAAATATACAAAGATAATTCACTACATGGGGGGTTTAAACCCCACTATTTATGAATCTTGGGGGTTCAAACTGCTACAAAATAACCCCTTCTCCTTGTTACAGGGGTTGGTAAAAATCCCCCAAAGATTAATTGTGGCATACCTAACAGCGAGAGTTGTTGAAACATCTGCTACAATAAATTGTGGGGGTCCCTAACCCCCACAATATGTAAAATAAACCCCTGCTACGTAGGCTTTGTTTTGTAGTGCAAGATAAATGACTAATCAAAATACAAAATACAAGTCAATACAAACGAGGAGAAACAATGACTATCTGAACATTAGGAGCTCACCTTCATCAAAGTCTATGACAACCAAAAAAGATTCAACACTCATTAAGTGTGGCTTATACTAGTAGCGACATCAAAAAAGGAAGAAGTTCAATATGAGTACCAAAACATGAGGTACTCATTAGGCATCATAGGTCGATTTAGCTTAGAAATATCAAATAAGTAAAGAGAGGCACGAAGGTACTAACATGACAAGGGGTAAGTTATAAGATACCAAAACAAATAACAATGGACATGAAGTACCAATAATGATCCCTAGGACGATTCATTATTTAGAGCTTTTCGTAGCGACTCCAAGTCATTTATAATTTTCTAGGACTAATAGTCGTCCGTTTGGTTTTTATGTGAGTTTTACTACTTTGGAGGTTCTGGAATTTAAATGATCATCTTTTATTTGATGTTCAGAAAGATGACCTCGGAATACAATTATGATGACCACCAACTCTGGAAGGGTCATTTGGATAGCAGCATAGTCAACATAACTCTCGAGGCTTTCAGTGTAAGTTTGTGCGATTAGGCATTATAACTTTTGAGTTAAGGCCTAAGTTTGACTATAGTAAACATTTTGAGTAAGCAAGACAGGGTTAGAATATCTCGAGCGCAGTTTATTCAGGAATGTTGAGTTTGGTATAGAATGATCCTTCATTTAGGTCCCAAGGATTCTAGGCTATTTGTGAGGCCCCTTGTGGATTTTGACATAAAATGGAAATTGGGAGTGGGAATACATGATCATAAAGATGACCTTAGATGGAAATTTCCATGTTTTTGTTAAGTTCAAAATGTAGAATCCAATGGGGTAACATAGTTAGTTTGTGCGCATGGAGTTTTGAACTAATCCAAAGCACACCGTAGAAGTTTTGGGAGTTGTAAAACTTTGTTGCCAGCTGAGGCTGCCATGCATCCCGTACACATGGTTGTATGCACGGCTAGCTGGAGTATTCACACATGGGTGATGCATACGCGGACAACAGTTGGCATGCACATATTTGCGGTCACCGTGCGTTCGTGACGGCTAGCCGACCATTACATATATCAAAGTATGTCGTGACCAGCCTTGGTAAAATTGTGATTTCTCCCTCATTTATAGCTTCATTTGTCATTTGAATTCCTAAGACTCTATAACTGTTGGGGATACGTGGTGGAGTTTATTGGATGGTGTCGGTGATCATTTGTTCGAGGTTAATTTCACTAGGAAGTTGCTCCTTTTTTCTTTTTTGTGATTAACTTGAGTTTTCGTTGCAGCCGTTGTGTTTGCTAATTTTTAGGACATGAATTATGTTTCATTTGGGACACATGTTCAAGGCATATTTTAGGACCTTTCGATGGAGTAAATTTTAGAATTTCTTACACAAATCCCATGATTCCGTTTTGATTCTATAATTGGTCAATCTCTATTTTTGGGTGATTTTAGTGTCTCTACAATCGTATTGACATTGTGATCCATTATGGATGGCATGGAGTATACCGAAGATCGTACAGAAGGTAAAAGCTCTAGCCATGTGATATAAAGCACAAGCGGTCAGCCTACATATAGGCTACGACTACTCTTTGAATTGGATTGAGATCGAATGTGTGAAACCATGATTATTAGTGTGAATTTAGTGTGAGTACCTTGTTATTTGTGATTTTTTTGAGGTGACCATAATATAAGATTTATACTACTGAATCGAGGGTAATACCATGTTAGTTGGCGTTATATGTATGATACAACTTGCTATGTAATTTACTTGTTTTACTACGTGTTTGCTGAAGCATGTTTGGACTTAGTCTGGGACAGACTAGTGTTGACTTACACTTGTGAACCTTGTGACTTTGGTATTTCTCTAATGTCTTTTGGGTTGAATAGGTCCTTGTTTATTTTAATAGAGACTTAGATGTGATACTATGAACCTTAATCTAGGTGTTTGCACATCTTGTTAGCCCTTTTGTGTTCTCTCCCTACTTTTGCTCCTCAAATGTATTACTAGTGGTTTTGCGCTTTCTCGGGAATGGAGTAATTAAGGCTTGGAGACTTTTGTGATATCTTTTGTGAATAGAAGACAATCCACGGTGGCTTGGATCCTACTTGAGATCCTCTTTTGAGCTAATACACCCCCCCAGGCCACTCTTGCTAGTTGGGGAAGCTTATGCCGTAGAAGAGGATGTCTGGCTGGCTCGGAAGCCTTGATATATGGGATCATCTACAAATTTGATATTCCCCCAAATCACTATTTTTATATTGCCACCTTGCGTCCCTACGAGTGGGTGGCCTTGTTGGATGGCTTGGGTGTATTGACACTCTTGCTAGTTGGGCTGTGAGTTGATTGGTTATGGTTTACTTGGGCTGGGAGACCGGGTGATGTTCTTGGATTTGGATTTGGGTTATATTTCATTCTTATAGACTTAGCTATTTTGTGTACCTTCGAGCTTATGGGGTTCGTTCAGGTTTTATTTAAACTTGCACACGAGTTCTCCTTCTAGGACTATGTGGTTCAATCAGATTTAGTTTAGTTGTAATTACATTTACTTCTGGTATGCTCGTGTTCTTTCTTTTAATCTGTTTTGGCATTTGTTTGTGTCTATATTTTATAATATCATTTTTTTACCTTTCTTTTTTGGTCGACCTATGATTTTTATGCTCCATTATGCATTTCTTGTGATGCAGGTCCTAGTAATAGCTATGAGTGGTGATCACTCATGCCATATCTTGCAGCTTGTGGATACCGTAGACTAGGTGAGCACTTGGCATCCTAGATAAATGTGTCTCCTTTTGTATATATTTAAGCTTGTCTATTGCGTCTAAGACGGTTCGTCATGGTCAAATTTTGGGATTTGTATTTAGTTTTCTTAGATAGCTCTGGACTCGTGACTTCAAGTTTTTGGAGGGTATCTGTTGTATATATTTTGTCATTCGCTTTACATTTTGTCTTTCTTGTTGCAAGTGTTATTTCGTGGTTAGTTCTACCCTTTTATCATCTACTTGTCGTCTTGGGTAAGGGTTGGCTTACAGTGCTATCATAGCTTGAGAAGTCAGGTCGTGACAATTTGGTATCAAAGCCTCAGTTTCACTGGTCTCACTTATACAGAAATAATGTCTAGTAGAGTCGTACGAACTTGTGTAGAGATATTTATTTTCTATATTTGGGAGGCTACATAGCGTCTTTTGAAAATTCTTTTCTTTTGCTTCAATTTTGTGCTTTCTATGTAGGTTATTGGTTTCTTGGAATCTCATTTATTTAATGTTTTTCACAAGATGGCTAGTATGTGTAGCGAGGAGACTAGGGCTAGGGGTTGACATCCCTTGCCTAATAGGGGTGCGGTACCACCCATAAAGAGAGATCACGGTCTGAAGCTCGCATTGGATCCTCTAGCAGCCTATGTACGAGAGCCTCTAGTGGGGCATTGACTAGCTTAGACACAACTCATACCAACTATGACACAAAAGCCTTCAGGCATCCATTGCAGAACTTTTGAATGTGTTGGATGGCATTCAACAGGTACCTACACCAGTAACAACACCTGAAACAACACTAGATTAGTAGGATCAACATGCAATAAAGGCACCTCGAGCATAGGTACCATTTCATGGTGCCAAGACCGTAATTGCGGCCAAAGCTATGCTGCTTGAGGTATAAGAAATACTCTTCGTGTTCTTGAGGCTTTCATCTCTGAGGTTTTTTGGGCAATGGGTGAGGATTCCTATGAGTTTTTGACTACTTTTCGTGAGAGGTGTATACTTTACGGCTAGTGAAGTTTAGAGGAGCTAGCTTCAATGTTTATCAACTAGATTGGACATCCAAGCAACAGTGTTGTACCTTCATTGAGACCAGGCCAATTGGGTCTCCTAAAATCACCTAGTCCATGATTTTTAAGGTCTTAATTTCCAGGTTCATCTCTTGGAGTGTCGGAGATAATTTCTCTAGGTTGGAGCAGCGTTTTATGACTCTTTTTAGGTATGAGGTGAGATTTCAAGTGCTCTCACGTTATGCTACTGTGAATCTACATATTGAGAAAGAGAGTTTTGTATTTTGTAATTAATTGAGGATTCAAATTCGGATTGACACTCAGTATAGTCTCATTGCATTTCTCTTTTCTAGATGTTGTTGATCATACTTGCACACTTTGAGCAACTCAATTGTGAGGCCCAATGGGCAGGGATAAGAGAGATAGATGTGAGGTTAGCTACAATGGGTCATGTTCTAAGCGTTGAGATGCACATGATAGAACTCACTATAACTTTTAGTAGTAAGCCTGGTTGTTCCATTAAAGCCTGATTGTAGAGTTCATAGGATGCTCGGTATAGAAAGTGTGAAGTTGGATATAGGCAGAGTCATAGGTCCCAAGCTAGTACTTCCGACTGTAGTGTCTATTCTTTTGGGAACATGTCATCTTTGGGTTGTTTTCACTTTGTTTAATTAAGTCACTAGGAAAGAGATTGCGCTTTGTGTAGATGGATTTCTCTAGCTCCACAAGTTTCTCTACCAGCTCCACCAACAACACCTCTATCTAGGGGTTGAGATCAGGGTCAAGGTTGTCACGGTGGAAAACATGGTATTCGAGGTGGTCTTAGGGAAGGCACGTTAGGTGGTAGGACCGATGTCCAAGGTAGTGGTAGACAATTTTACTTTTATATAGCTCAAGCAAGGGCGGAGGTTGAGGCATCGGGTGAAGTGATAATCGGTATGATTCTGTTATGCCATCAACCTACCTTGTCTTTTTATAATCTAGGCTTTACCCATTCTTATGTGTGTTTATATTATGTTTCTGATAGGGGTAAGAGTTCTTAGCCTATGGAAGTTTCGTTGCGTATATCACCGCCCACAGAATGACTCTTTGGTAGTTGATAAGGTGTTTCATTCATTCTTTGTTATTGTCCAAGGGTTGCCACCAGGTTGACCATTATTGTGAGATGTGCTTGATTTTTATGTGATTTAGGGCATGATAAGGTTATATCCCTAATGTATGGTTTTAGAATGTTTATCTAAAAGTCTTACCTTAGCCATTCGTGGTGTTCCCCTAGTGCTGTGGCACGGCTCCAATAGCAGCACACTGGTGGAATTTATCTATCGTATTTAGGATTAGAGTGTAGTGGCTAGCGGATGCTTGTCTTACTTGGACAATGTGTGTGATATATGTAGGGAGGTCCCTCCAGTTCAACCTATTCAATACATCCATGATTTTGTAAATTTTTTTCCTACCTACCTACCTACCGTATTCCAGAGCGTGATATAGATTTGTTTCCTACCGACCTACCTACCCTACCCCAGATTATGATATATTTTTCCCTATTGATATTGAGCAAGACTCTCAACTTATTTCTATCGCACTATATTAGATGGATCCTCAGACCTTAATGACCTTAGTGTTTAGCTGTAGGATATGTTAGGTAAGGAATTCATTAGACCTAATATATCGCCTTGTGGTTCTCTTTTAATGTCCGAGAAGAAGAACGAAGGTATGGTATGCATGTGTATCGACTAAAAGAAGTTGAATAAGATGATTGAGAAAAATCACTACCCCATGACTTAGGACTGATAACTTGTTTGACCAACTTCAGGGTTCCATAATATTTTCAAAGATTTATCTAAGGTCTTGTTACCCGCAGTTGATGATTAGGATAGTAGTCATCCTTATTAAAACCACATTTAGGACTCGATATTGCCAATATGAGTTCCTAGTGATGTCTTTTGGGTTGACTTATGCCCCTTTAGCCTTCATGGACTTGATGATGCATGTTTTCAAGTTGTATCTTTATTTGTTCGACATTGTGTTCATAGATAACATTCTGGTACACTCGTGGAAAATGAGTGATCATAAGCATTTGAGGATTGTGCGACTTTAAAGGATCAATGAATTTATGCCAAGTCCTCAAAGTGTGAGTTCTTGCTTGATTTATAGAATTCTTGGGCAATTGGTTTAGTAGGATTAAATCATGGAAGATTTGGTAATTATTGAGTGTATTCGTGATTGGGCTAGGTCCACCTTATTTACTGAGGTTTAGAGCTTTGTCGGTTTGGTAGTCCATTACAGATGGTTTACGGTGGGCTTCTCAACTATTTTTGCACCTTTGACCCAATTGGCTTATCTTGATGTTCTTTTTGAGTGTCGTGAGGAGTGTGAGTTGAGATTTTGAAAGATGAGGGAGTTGCTGACTATTTCTCTTTTAATGACTCTTCTAGTTGAGGGTGATGGCTTCACGGTCTATTGTGACACATCCGACATTGTTTTGGGTTAGTTTTTAATGAATCAATGCAACTTAGGCTACATGAGCACAACTACCTTGATCATGAATTGGAGTTTGGGGAGGTATTTTTCATACTTACGATCTGGAGGCACTACCTGTGTGGAGAAATTGCTTATGAGTTACCTTAACCTCCAACGCTCTAAGCTATACACCCAATCTTTCATGTTTCTATGTTGCACTAGTATCTTCCTGATGTGTCACATGAACTTAATTATGACACAATAGAGTTTGATTATCACTTGACCTTCATTGAGGATCCAATAGTCATTCTAGCAAGAGATTTGCGGCGGCTGCATTCGAGTCATTCATATGGTTAAGGTCCGTAATCCAGTTGAGAAGGCTACCTAGGATACGAAGCATGATATGTGGGAGTAGTAAACATTCTTATCTGAGCCTTCACGTACATCTAGATTCTTACTTTTGCGGACAAAATTCATTTTTGTAGTAGATGTTGTAATGACCTCTAGGTCATGTATGTGTTTATGCCTCACATTCATCGTTTGGAGATTTTTTTCATTGATGACTTGCTGAGATCGAAAGTTAGGTCAATTGGTTTTTATGTGAGACTTAATGTTTTGGAGTTATTGAACCTAAAACTGTCATTTTTATTAGAATTTCAAAGAGATAGCAAAATAATCAAAACCTAAAGATACCATCAGCATCAAAAGAGTCATTTTAAGCTAGTAGCATTGTCGGCACGACTCCCAAGGCTTTCTAACGTGATTTTTGTGCAATTAGGCGTTTTAACTCTATGGTCAATGCTAAGTTTGACATTAATCAATACTCTTACTTAAAATGAGCTAGGATGAGAATTCTTTCTGCGCAGTTAGAACGAGAATGTTGAGTTTGGTCTGGAAAAACTCTCTGTTTAGGATCTAAGGCTTCCAAGCCAATTCTAACGCCCCTACATGATTTTGGTTTAAAATTGACATTATGTTTGGGACCCAATTTTCATTGATACAACCTTGTATGGAAATATAATTGTTCTGTTGAGTTCGACATATCAAATTGATGCTTATCGTGACCATTCAAGTGTCTAGATCATCATTAATATAGTAACTCAACCGAAGGTTGGGGTCGTGTCCCAAGGAAGCGGTAGTGAAAAGTTGTAGCTAATTAGAACTTCAATAGACGAGTAAAATGATTATAAATTGAAGGGGGGTGTCACGACCGAGGAGCACCCCATAGAAGTAACATGGCGTACTTGACCTCTCGGAGGTCTTATACAAGCCCATATTTATCATTCGTCATATTGTCATAGATAAACTTAGAGGAAAATTTAAAACTTTCATAGCACATTATATGCTAGAACATCACTACCATTATACATATAAAATAACTTAAGTACATATTTAGACTCTAAGTCTCTTTGCCATATTAGACTCAACATCGTAGATTACATTAGGGACGCATACCTTATAACATAATACATAACTAAACTATTACATGACTTTAACATAAACTTGACATAGGACATCCTTAAATCTTCAGGATTCCTTTCTTTGAGCTTGGGAAACACATATCAAGCCCTTCACCATAGAGACATCCTCTAAGCATCCATAACTTACACTTTGTGTAAAAAGTAAAGAAGAATGGTGTTAGTACAAGAATGCATTAAGTGTGGAAACCATGCAAAAACATGAATTTTAAAGGGTACATTTTCCTTTGAAACCATGCATCATGCCTTTTTGTAATAACTTCATAAAAATTGAGACAATAATCCCTATACCATTTACATACTTCATTTAGGCATATGCAATGGTCACAACATTGAATAAAACCAAACATTGCATTTAAGGCATATTAAGAACCACTTTACAGTAAGCATATTTCATTTAGAGTAAACTCCTTTCCGTTACAGTGAACTTCTTTTCTCTAACTCATTAACCTTCCAAGTAACCCTCTAGTGATACTTGGTGCGATGCATCACCTTAAGGTCACAAGGTATTCATACATACAACCTTCCTATCTCAATACATGCATTCATAGAAGTATAACATATCACAAGACACTTTCAAGTCGACTCCCAATTCCATTATAGTGAACCATAGTCACATATACTAACTTAACTTTACATAGACTCTTACAAGACCTTACTCATAACTCCAATATAAGTCTACTAGTGCAGTGTACATGTGAAGCCCCCATAACCTCACATATACTAAGTAAACCTATCAAGAGACCACAAGCATACCATTCACTTTATGCATCATCAAGGCAAGTAAAGACAACTTCATACATGCCAAGTAAGACCTTTTTCATAGTCACTAAGACCCACATTATGCATATAAGCTAAGACCATACCATACAAATTCATTAGGACTCATACCATGCATTTCATCACAACAAGTAGACAAGACTAAAATGTCATGCATGAGGAGACAAACATATGCATATACATTAAAACACCTTCCTAGAACTCCCTTTAAGAGCTACTTGTGTAATGCATAGGTGATGTCCCGTATCTCCATCTTGTAATGACCCGTAAGTATACCCTAGAAGTTAGAGCATCCTTGTGTACACCATAATAACTCTTATAATGACCTCATTGACTCATGAAACACACAATTAGGCACATAACCACATATGAGGCACATAGGTGACCTAGTCGTCGAACGCCTTGGTCGTCCCTTGACGTTTCACATCCAAATCACCTAAAACTGTAGACATTGCCTCAATACTAAATTTTAGACCGTTTTAGGACCTTAGACCATATTTACAACTAAGTTAGGCTCTAGCTTACCCTAATTCATTTGACGGGTGTTATAATCTCTCCCACTTGGACAATATTCATCCTCGAAAGACACTTTGCCACTCTCTGAACACTTCCAAGAATAGATATTCAACCTAACAGCCCATGAAAATACAATTTAACACATTATACAACACATAATCAAGGCGAAACATCAATTTCACATATTCAAGATCACAATACAAAAAGAAACTAGAATAAATTTTACAACTCATTATGCCATAAAATTCACATCCTTCATTCAAAATAGCAAAAGATCATCTTATATTCATTTTCATGCTCATATACATCAGTTATAACCACCTTTTAAAAAATTTCTATCAAAGAATAAATTGGTCTTTTATTGCAAACCTTACGGTGAACAGAAATCTCTGGCAGCTTTACAGTGAACACGCTTTACAATGTAACAATGCAACACTTAAGAAATTTCTTATAAATTCTCAACAAACCAATATCATATAACAATTTAGACATTTCCACTACTCATCTTCATGAAACAATCATCAACCTACACTAGATGCACATGAACCATGAGGAAGATACCATGCATGAAAACTCATTTTCTCATTCAACAAAACTTCAACCAAAACATGTATATCATAAGGAGAATGTTCGGAATTCATTTTTCACAAAAGACTTCTACCCCAATCAAGTTACTAAGAACTATTTGTTTTAGTCTTGAATAAACACATAATAAAGGTTAAGGGTACCTCACTCCCAATAACCATACTCTTCACCATACTCCCCCACCTAGGAGAAACCCATTCTAAGCTCAACACAACATCTACCACAAGGAACTCTCTTAAGGAACCTTAAACCTTACTAATACTTTCTCACTCAAGTCTACCTCATGAAGACTAAAAACTCTCAAAGGTCTAACCATCTAACAACTACATCCCCCTTACTAGGAGAAACTCACCTTTACTCTTTGAAATCTTATCACCTTCCCTTCTACGATTGGGTCTTAAACAACTTCAAACCATCTCAAAAACCACTCCTTCACATTTCTAACACCATGCCTTACCATTCTTCCCAACTACACTACCCTTCAAAAGTTAACTAAACCAACCTAAGGTGAAAACACCATCTATCACACCCCATCTAACAAGTCATATCTCATCTTTTCTCTCCATCAACCCAATCTTCATAAAGTCACCCTCAAGGGACCAACACATAAAGAAAAAAAGGGAAAGACACCATATACAAAGATCTTAGGGATGATTAGATGAATGAAGAAGTGAAACTTTTCCTAGCACCTTATATCCACCTATTCATAATGTGGTGTGCTTCACATTATGTACAAGACTCTACTAGATGTGGTTCATGAGACAACTAAGACACTCCCAAACCTTATGCTCTAATACCAACTTTGTAATGCCCGCAAGTACACCCTAGAAGTTAGAGCATCTTTATGTCGCGACACGGAAAAGGAGACTTCGAGAAATCTCATCAAAGCCACTCATATCATTCATTGCATAATAAACATTCTAAAATGAGTAAGAATTTAAAACTTTGTTCACACACAAAGAACTCTTTCCATAATCAATACGCAAACGGAAGACTTTCATTTAAAACATTAAATCATTACAACATCTCAATGAACCACCTAAAGTTTGGAGTGTACAACACTTGTGACTAAGCCCATACAAGATATAAATAAAGACTAAGACATAAAAGAACATGTGGATATTTTCCTTGAATCAATGAGGATTCACAAGTACTTCATCTTATTTCTTAAAAACCTATCTATCCTCCTTGGCATATCAAGACTTCCAATTCCCTACACTTTAGTTAAAAAGGGAAAAGAAGGGGTTAGCACATTAGATGCACTAAGTATTGAACCCATGCAAAAACCATGAAAAAGGAACATTTAGTAAATAACATGCTTTTCATGAATTTTCATTAAAACATCATACTATAAACGTAAGATCAACATTAAAAATCTTAGGAACACATAAGAAATCATTTAAGCAATTATTCACATTCTTAGAACAACTTCACAGTAAGCAAGTTCACTGTTACAATGAAGTTCCTTCACTGTACAGTGAAGTCCATTCACTCCGCATAAAGAACTTCCTAGCATGTAATTCCCTCACTAGAAGCTATCCTAAGACTCACTAAAGTAAGACAAAGAAAGACCACCCATACGCCCTCTCTAGGCACACCTAAATGATCCCCCATGGCATATCAAGCCTTCCAATTTCCTAAAGTTTAGTTAAAAAAGGAAAAAGAAAGGGTTAGCACAGTAGATGCACTAAGTATGGAAGCCATGCAAAAACCATGAAAAAGGAACATTTAGTAAATAACATGCTTTTTATGAATTTTGATTAAAACATCATTGTATAAGCATAAGATATACATTAAACATCTTAAGAGCACAGAAGAAATCATTTAAGAAATCATATTATTAGAACAATTTCACTGTAAGCAAATTCACTGTTACAGTGATGTTCCTTTACTGTACAGTGAAGTACATTCACCCAACATGGAGAACTTCCTAGCATGTAATCCCCTCACGTAAGACTCACTTAAGTAAGACAAAGAGAGACCACCCATACACCCTCTCTAGGCACACCTAAATGATCTACCATGGCATATAAAGACTTTCAATTCCCTAAACTTTAGTTAATAAGGGAAAAGAAGAGGTTAGCACATTAGATGCACTAAGTATGGAAATCATGCAAAAATCATGAAAAAGGAACATTTAGTAAATAACATGCTTTTCATGAATTTTGATTAAAACATCATACTATAAGCATAAGATAAACATTAAACATCATAGGAACACATAAGAAATCATTTAAGCAATTATTCACATTTTTAGAATAACTTCACAGTAAGCAAGTTCACTGTTACAATGAAGTTCCTTCACTGTACAGTGAAGTCCATTCACTCCACATAGAGAACTTCCTAGCATGTAATTCCCTAAGTGGAAGCTATCCTAAGACTCATTTAAGTAAGACAAAGAGAGACCGCCCATACACTCTCTCTAGGCACACCGAAATGATCCTTATGACCACCTATAATGAGATACACACTTACAATACATCAATCACATCAACATGAGATCCTCCTACCAAAGGTGATTCTAAGGTTCACTTGAGTGAGTTGTGAAGCGACCACCCATACAGTCCTTTACACACACACTTAAGAGATCCTATAGAATACCTAGGATAAGATCATTCTCACTTAATACAACAACATATGTATGAAAGACATTCTCCTTCCAAATTCTATCAAAAGACTTACTTAAGTAAATCAAGAAGATAACGTCCATGACTGACCTCTTGAAGATTACATAAATAATCCTGAATTCTACCTAAGGTATAGATCATATCCACGTAATCAACAATCTTTCCTAACTAGAGTCATTCTTAAGAATTACCTAGGTAAGATATGAAGTGACCATTCCTATGCCCCCTTCACACCTTAACTAAATAACCCTTAACTACTCCAGATAAATACTTATTCATTTAGCATACTTCCTTAACTTAAATCATTACATTCGTTAGTTCATTTAAGACTCATTTATCACATAAGGACATTCAAATAATGGTCTTGGACAAAACCTAGGGACTTTAAATAAAATTTTCAAAGCCTATTGTGCAATGTCTAGATAGAGTACCATACCACCACCTACACTTCATAGAACTTCTCAAATGCTAGTAGGTATCCCACATGATGAGAATAGATAATAACCGATATAGACCATGATAGCTAGACATGGAATCCAGAGTTATAACCTACTTCGATGATGGTATTCTACTTGCCAAGGGTAGAACTAGGACACATCCCATGTAGGCACATGGTCAAGGAATATGAAGAGTTTTTATACACTCTAGTGTCATTCTCAAGTACAGCTACATTGTACTCTAGTCTCCTTCTCATGTAGATCTACTTCCCATAAAATAATCACTCGGTGCTAGCCTTCGTTCTCATGGAGTAATTGACACTAAAGGATCACATGAAAAGGTTCCACATCTAGTTCATAACCCAATCACATTCACCCTACCAAAAAGGTTCACTAGGGCTACCCTTCAATGGTGAATAAGATAGCTCATCATGACTTTCTTAAGGATGATATGATGTCGTTCCAGCCAATCAACCCTATGTCCATCATCCTTTACATGAAGGATACCATTATGGATCTTCGACTTCAAATTCATAACATAACCTTTTCCACGTACATGACCTTCTTAACATCATTTAAGGTCTCACATATCATTCATTCATGCATGAAAAGGGTGCACTATGCCTACTAGTCAAGACATCTCATATCCACATATCACTCATGCATGTATCAAGTAAGGGCACAAGTCTACCAAAACAAGACACATCATTCTTTACTTTATCACATATATCATATCATTCTTTTAAACATTTACGAATGACCCTTATAATCTTTATGTCATCCTATAACTTACTATACCATAATCAATATAACCATCACAACTCATCTAGTAAAGTTGGAACAATCGTACATAAACTCTAACACTACACATATAAGCACATAGTTCATAGTCTAAAATAATCACCTAACATCATAAAACACATACTTTTACTTAATTACATGTAGATAGATATGCTCATATTTCACAGAACTCAACTACACAAATCGTCATAATACATCAAGTAGAATTGACAAGGCCATGATCATCATAATACATAAAGTAACACAGACAAGGCCACATCAATTCACATAGCACCGCAACCATAAGTGGATCATACAAATAATCATTGTAATACAGATGCTATACATAACAGTAAGAGAGTTAGGGCAACATACCACCCATTCAATCTCACCATTTCAATCCAAAGCTAAATCATCCAATTGAATACCATAAGGTCCTTACCCATGACCATCAACATCAATTCAATACATAAACTGTAATACTCAATGAATCTAGGTCAATTAAATATAGATTTATCAATCTAAAACCAATTACACATCAATTGAATACAATTCTTACATTATTCAGTAGCCCATAGAAAACTACACTAGATTCATAAGAATTAAGTCAATATCAATTCAATAAGCTTAGTATTCAATGGATATAAGAATATACAATGATCAATTGATGAAATTGAAACATCCTTTAAACCATATAATCATAATCTATACATAATTCAAGAGCCCATAACAATCTACACATGAATTCGGTAGTATCAAAGCATGGCCTCATAACCCATATTTTAGTCAAATTGAGAGATTTGAGAAGGTTAAGGGTTCATGGATAATTTCACTGAAAAACATCAATTATACATCAATAATATCATATCTTAATGTTGGAAAACGTTTCATGCAAGAACCCAAGACTTAAAGTAGAAATTGGACTTTTTCATTTTTGAAATCTTCGAAAATCATCTTTGAAATTGACTCTAAGGTGATAGAAAGCCTTAGATGAAGAACTCCCATACCTTATTAGAGGATTCCGATGATAATTTAAGAAGAAAATCCATTGAGGAACCATCTTCAATATCTATCTTCACCTTTAGCTCTCATAGAGGTTTTTCAAAAAACTTTGGGAGGGAATAGGTTTTGATTTAGGTGCTAGGGTTTAAATGAGAGTTTTATGACTTAATATTAAAGTAACCATAACTAACAAAAATAACCGTCCTCCTATTTTATAAGACTTGGGGTTAATTTCCCAAAAAAAAAACAAGTCTTAATAGAAAGTTGGCAGAAAATAACAGCACCATCGACGATCCGTGGTCAGACCATGCCCCGTTAATGGGGTCCGTTGGTTGTTTTTGCAGCTTCTCAACCTGAAAATTACATGTCTCTATCGACGCCACCCATCGACGGGCCTTCGTCTTTTCAACTGACCATCGTTTGGGGCAGTTGATTGCCACTGCCTGGCAGTGTTGATCTCCAAGTTGGGATCCTCCTTCTAGGTCCCCTCGTGGGTCCTGTGTGGAGTCGTACCCGGACATTTACAACAAATCGTATACGTGTTTAGGACCTACAATATCAATTTCATCCAAAACGAACACGTAAAACGCGACAAAAAATGCATAGACACACAAGGTCGTTTCAAGGCAAACCTTTAGAACGTCATGGACGTTGGACCTCCAAACTTCATGAAGCTTTACAAACTGACTATAAACACCATAATTACTCATATAATGACCTAATTAACTTATGGAACACACAATTAGGCACATAACCACATATGAGGCACATAAGTTACTTAGTCATCGAACACTTTGGTCGTCCCTTGACGTTTAACTTCCAAATCACCTAAAACTCTAGACACTGCCTCAATTCTACATTTTAAAAAATTTTAGGGACTTATACCATAATTACAACCATGTTAGGCTCTAGATTCGCCTAAGTCATTTGAGGGGTGTTATACACCTGCACTAAGCAACTTCCCTGAGGTTATCCTTGTTTGGGTCCTTACTTTACTTATATTGTACATTTTACTCTAGGGAAACTATAGACTTAACCGACACTAATAAAATGGGTGCTAAACATGGAATTTGGTGTTGTAGAACCTTGCACCAAGGAAAGGTGCTCTACCTTGCCAAAGTAAAACATTAACATCATGCTAGCATATTAGGTGATATCACTTTCTAGATCCTATGAGGCCAGCATAGTTTATGGAACTTGGAGGCATATATGGAACCCTCTTTAGGACTATTGAGGAAATGTAGTTATACACTTATATAAACCCTCTTTATGCCTATTAAGCATTATAGTTATCCATCTTGTGAGGACTATGATGAACAAGCCTTCCCACATTGAGAAAGGGCACCCCTTATCTAAAATCAATCAGTGCTAAGCTAAGTTCCCTTTATTGAAAAGCCTTTATTAACATTAGTTTAAAAAAAATAAGGATTTAGGAGATTGAATCCTCACTATGATTAGCTCATAGGTCACAAATGAGAGGTTATCAACCTAAATCATGTGAGAAACCTTTTTACATGGACATAGCTTATTCAAACACCATATAGTTTAGGATACCCTTGAGAACACCTTTCAAGAGCCCCTCTATTGACTAGATTATCATGCAAGAATCATAACCATGTTTTCATGTGTGTGTATATGCATATATGTGAGTAAACATTTCACATAAACACCCTTAGACCACACATGTTCATAGATGTACTTCATTCATGCATAAGAGTATAGGTGTAACTATATGAGCAATCCTTTCATATAAACACATTTAGACACCATGCATATTCATACTTTATCATATCATATACTTTACATCATAGAATATAAGACATGTTCATAATATACTCATGCATTCATATTCATGTACATAGATTACAAACCTAGGAACTATCCTATCAACGCACACATGTGCAATGCATAGACAAGGTCCCATACCCTTGTCCATACTAGTACACCTATCAAGTCATCTTAGTTAACGAATACATAACATAGTTCATAAACATGTACTTCACATGCGTAGTAGTAGACATTAGTGCATATGAGAATACCCTTTCATTAGGCACCATGAACTTATACTACTCGTAAGCATGCATGAGATGTAACTGTGTGTACATCGGTCAACATGATCATCAAAAGGCTGTTAACAACATAATGAGGCATTCACCCTGTTAAGACCACAATTAATATTCAAGCATAGACCACACAACATATAATAGCATAGGAGACAAGACAACTCAACCTTTACATTTAAGACTCCGAATATTAGCTGATCAAACCTTCATGTAGGGGTACATAGATAGGGGTCACCACCATTAATACTTCATCATTGGCAGAATATAGACCATACCTAACATAGACATCGTCATACTCATAACATTAGCAGCACAACCTAGATCATAGTCTAGAATAGAAACTAGGAATAAGTTTCACATAGTGTGATCATCATAACCACACATTCATATATTATAAATTTGCCTTCAAGGCCATAATAAAGAGATATATATATTGAGAAGAAGTAAACACCTCTTCCATAAGTGGACCATACCACACAATGCCATACAAGGCCAATTAAACTAGAAATTACATAGGAAAGTAGAGAAAATAGGTGATCTTGCCAATTCATAAACCTTTGATCAACATTGATCAATACTCGTCTTACATCAACAATTAAAGTATAGGTAAGTATATAAATGTATATTAACATAAACGAAATCATGCTTCATCTATCCTAGAATTAAGATCACATTATGTACATTTCATTATCAATCTATAGAGGATAGAAGAATGTAGATCAATCCTTACCAACTATCATTGATTTGAACATCAATAATAAAATATAGGGAATTAGATAAATAGGTCATAACCTAAAAAAAATAATACTTCGATTGCCCTAGAATCGAGATCATACCAAGCATTTAACATTAACAATCAATAGAATATAGAATAACATAGGTCAATCTCATCAAAATATTTATAACTTGATCTACATTGGATCAATTATACATAATTAATCATAAATTTACATATTAGGTAGTATCTAAATCAATTTATCATAATTAAATCTCATAACAATCATTCTAGCATCAAGATCACAATATACAACCGTATAGGCTAAATCGAGTTTTGGAGGGGACATGGGTTCATCATGAAATTGTATTGAATTCAACATGAAAAAAAGTAGGTAATCATAAAATTATCATAATAATGCTTTTGAATTTTTTTTTGAGAAGGAACCCATGGCTAGATTGAAAGATAGGAAGTTTGATCATAACTTTCTCTTTGAAAACATTAGAAGGAACTCCTTAGGAGAAAGGTTGACTAAGGATAAAGTATCACCATACCTCATTATATAAGAAACCATGAAAAATTTATGAAGAAACCATCACAGTCCAATATACAAGCAGTTCTTGAGCTTCATCTCCAATGGAGGTTTCTAGAGAGGTTTTTGTTGTGGGAAGGGAATTGAGTTGGGAATGGGGTTTTGATCATAATAACCAACTTAATATACCCAAAAACCCATAAAATAAATTCCTAGGATCAGGTTAGAACGTGGGGTGAATTTCCCATTTCACCCCTTAATGAAACAGTGCACCTGGCAGTGGAGTTGTAGGTTGCATCGACGGAGCAACCTATGCCCCCTGAAGACCATCGACGACCGTTCTTCTGGACTTCATTGGTAGGAGGTTTGGAATTGGTTGATTTGTCTCCCAGAATAAGTAGGAACGACTCCCACCCATCGATGGGGCGTGACACCTACTGGTCGTCGTTTGCGAGGCGTAGGTAGACACTGCCAAGGCAGTGTCTAGGAAGAATTTGGGTCCTCCTTGAGGGCCTTTTGCGGAGACCTTGGGAGTTGTACCTGTACGTTTCCAATGCAAATACATTCATTAATATGTTAGTGACCTTCCATATCATTTTCAACCAAAACAAACACGTAAAACATGTCAAGACACACATACACGTCTCAAGGCCAACTTTCAAACGTCATCGGACATTCATCGGACGTTTGACCTCCAATTGAATTCAAATCAAGTATGCATACTGTTAAAAACTTAATTAACATATTTTAAACCTTTTATACACATTTTATTCGTAAGCACCTTAATTGATTTTGAGGGTCCTGACAAGGTGACACGAAAGTGTCAAACATCAAATGTGGGGTTTGTCACAAGTAGTAAAAATAGCTAAAAATAACAAGAAAACTAAACATTGAAAGGGGGAATTTTCGGGATGTTACCGCAATATGGATTAATCTAAATTGTTGGGTGAATGCTTTCAATAAAAAAGTTACAGAACAATAGTG
The DNA here is from genome assembly GCF_001406875.1 of Solanum pennellii. Lineage (NCBI taxonomy): Eukaryota > Viridiplantae > Streptophyta > Magnoliopsida > Solanales > Solanaceae > Solanum > Solanum pennellii. Next base: position 34,167,744 of record NC_028641.1, read on the forward strand.
ACTAGGCTATGCTTTATATGGAAATAAGTTCCCTCTCTTGCAACATACTTTATTTTAAATGGGTTCCTCTCGGACACCCATTTGTTGCATGAAGTCTTGGCAACGCCTTGCCCCAATCACTCTCTCGAGCTGAGTATTAGGATATGGGAATAGGGCTCACTCTTTCGGGATGAACCTCATGTCGACCCACTCCTTAGGCCATCAATCTAGCGGTCTTGGTTTAGCGACTTCTCTCTTGAGCAAGACGTAAACACATGGGTGACCTTGTATTTGCAACTACACATACATTAATTAAACCACAAATACTATATAAAATCACAATTAAACTACATTTAATCTACCAACAAACAAAACCCAACAATAATATTAATCCATATTTGCCAAATCACACCTCAAGAATGGAGGTTTTTAGTCAAACATCAAGAAATAGAATTATATATTCAATGATGTTGAAATCAAATTAGTATGATAAATAAGTCTTGATTTGAGCAAAGGAGAAAAAAGGCTGAGAAAAGTGAATAATGAAAAACTGAGCATCAGATATTGAGATAAAATTACCAATTGAGGACACTATTTTATAAAAATATATCCCTAAATCACTCCAATTTGTGGACTTATCACAAATCCAATGGGGTTACATAATTTTATTTCACGCAAAAGGTTCAAAACGAATCTCGGGCACCCCATTTAACATTAGGGAGCCTTAGCACTTTGCTTTCGGATGAGGCATGCCCCACGTTCATGAATGGTAGACCCATCTGCGTGCGGGTGTCATGTTCAATAGATTTTAGCATAGGCGCCCACCCTGCGTTTGCGCCATCTAGCCCACTGGTTTATATATTAAAGTCGATCACGACTTGACTTAGTAATAATGTGATGTAGACCTTGTTTAAGATCTATTTTGGGGATTCCAAGTCCCACACATATGTATTTATTGAAGCTATAGAGTGAATTAATTGTATTGTGTTGGTGATCCTTCATTCGAGGTAAATTTTATCGAGAACCTACTGCCTTCCTCTTATTTTGTGATTTACTTTAGTTTTCATTGTTATTGTTCTGTTAACTGATTTTTGGGGTGTGAATTGTGTTAAATTTTTGGAGACAATTTAAAGGCATAGCTTAGGAACTTTCAGCGGAGAATATTTTTGAATTTCTAGCACATATCCGATGATTACTCTGTAACTCTAAATTGGCTTCTTTCAGTTTTTGGTGATTCTAGTGTCTCTATGACCGTATTGATGTTGTGATCCTATTTCTAATAGTGTGCCTGTATTCAAAGGATGTACGGAAGGTAAAAGCTCAGTTTATGATTTGCAGCGTGCGTGGTTGGCCTACAAGTAGGCTACGACTTCTCTCTTATTTAGATTAAGCACAAATATGTGAAACAATGATGATTAGTGTTAATTGGGTTCGGTAAATAGTTATTACTTGTTTTACACTTAGAAACCATGATTTAAGTTTGATACTACTATATCTAGGGTAATAACAAGTTAGTTAGGGGTATTATATATGTTGCAACATGCTATGAGATTTACTTGTTATATAATGTGTTTTCTAAAGCATGTTTGGCCTTAGTCTAGGATGGAATAGTGTGCCTTACATTCATGAACATTTTTACTTTGGTGTTTTTATAACCTCATTCAGATGGGCTAGGTCCTTATAGACTGCAATAAAATACTTGTCTGTAATAGTTTGTGGCTTAATTTTGGTGTTTTCTCAGCTTGTTAGTCGTTCTGTCTTCCAATGCTACTTCTGTAACTCTAATGTGTTACCAAATATTATGTTCTATCTCAGGAGTAGATTACTTTAGGCTTTCCATTTGTGATATATTTTTTTCCAATGGATATCGGTACAGGGTTGCTCGGAGCCTTTTTGAGATCCTCTTCACAGTCGATATACAATGCGGTGACTCTTTGTAGTTGGGAAAATTCTGTCCCTAGGGGTAGACCTATTATCTTGGCACCCTTTATATTTGAGATCTTTTTCGGAGTTGATACGCCCCTAGATAACTCTTGCTAGTCGGTGGATTATGCCCTTAGAAGTGGCTTGGTTGGATGGCGGCCTAGGTTTATTGTCACTCTTTCTAGTTGGGTTGGGAGCTGGCTGGTTCTAGGTTACTTGGTCTTAGATCCCGGATGATGTTCTTGGATTTGGATCTATATTACACTTCTTTCTTATAGTCTTAGTTATTCTATGTACATGTCTGGCTTATTGTTGTCCATTTTGGTTTTGTTGAAACTGGTGCATGAGTGTACCTTTTGGGTTTATGGGTTACAATTAGGTTTATTTTAGTTGTACTAAGACTACTTATTGTATGCCAATGTGATTTCTTTTTATATCCGCTTTGCCCTCTATTTGTATCTAGATTCTATCTTATCTGATTCTTCATGTAACACTAGAAAATCGTTGACCTAGTCTAGAGTCTCACATACATAATGATGATTAAAATGATGTTTTAGACCTACACAAACATAATAAAGTTGACTTATAAGTATTAGAGCTTAAATGTCAAAGAAATACCATGACGTCCGGAAACTAGCGAAATTGAACTAGTAGACATCCTTGTGTTTTGTATAGGTTTGGGAGTGTCGTATGAAGTACAATACTTATAGAAAGACTTTAAATAAGTAAAATATATTATATAGGCTCCAAAAATCCAGTCACTACTCCCCAAGGACCATTCGAAGGGTCCTTGAGGAGGACCTGAATTTCGGCGAGCCGGCTGCCAAAGCAGCTTGCGTACAGCCAAGAACTGAAGGCTGCCCCACGTCGTGTAGCCTACAATGAACAGGCAAAAAATTTCCTGCAACAGGGGATCTTCATGAGGCTCTCTTCTTCGACCTAGATTTCAGAAAAAAAAGAATTGGAGGTGCCCCTGCGATGCGCAGCAACTTCCCAGATTCGTTTGCATCGATTTTAAGTCAATTTGACTTCACAAAAAGACCCAATTAAGTGAGGGGTAGTTTGGGTAATTTTGGGGGGTGAATATATATTCGTTTAGTGTTAGTTTTAAGTCATTTTACCCCACCCAAATAAATTTCCCAAATCTCTCTCACTACTTTCTAAATTCTCTCTATAACTCAATCACCATTGAAGAGCATTGGAAGCTTGGAGAAGATGACCAAGTTCTCAAATTTTTTTCTCAAATTTCGTGGATTAAGTCTTCATTAAGGTATGACTTCATCACTCGTGGGTTTCTTCCCCCAAGAGGTCCCTTCAAAGTTTATTTCTAAATCACCCAATTCCAAGGGTTTTCCTCTACTAATGATTTTCCTTCGAAACTTGAAATTGATGATTAATTGTGACGAATTGTGATTACCTATGCTAATTAAGTATATATTGTTGAGCAACTGATGTTAATTACAGGTATGTAGTGTAGATTATGTCCTTTCCCCAATTTCCCCAAAGCATGGATCTTGCTTATGAATTGATGGGAATTGTTGAATGTGTTGATTGTTTAACTATCCTGATTCATCTCTGGACTTCCTAGGGTCATGTATGGTTGGAATTGAATCTAATTTTTGAATAATTTAGGATGAACCCTATTTCTCTAACTGTAGGTTAAGGATTGGTGTTAAATTTGTAAGTGATGATACAATTGACTTAGTTCTTGTGTTGATTACTATTACATGATGTTATTAAGTACATTGATGGATGAATATGGTTGGGTTGATGGTGAGTTAATCTCACAAATGAAGGGTTGGAATGAAAGGACATTCTCATGCGATTCCTAATGATCTAAATGATATTCTATACAAGGGGGTTAGTATCCTATGACCTACATTAAGCTATGATTGATTAATAATGGCTTAAAAACATTTCAAAAAGGGACTTTAAATTAGAACCGAGTGAACTAGTTATGAGAGGTGTCCCTTCCCAAAGTGGGAAGGTAGGTTCACAATGGTTCTCATGAGATAGAGATTACAATGCAATTGTGTATAAAGAGGATCTCAAGTATGTCTCCTAGTTCTTGAACTATGTTGCCCCCATTGGAATACTAGCTAGTGGATCCACCTAGAATGTTATGTTCATGTTTTGGTCCTTGACAAGTGAACCCTCTTCTTTCGGTGTAGGGTTTCATGACACCGAATTTCATGTTTATCTCACATGGTCTATGTCGGTTAAGGCAATTGTTCTCGAAAGTAAAATAAATATAATAAAGTGAACTCTAACTAGGATGACTTAAGGGGTTCTCCATAGTATAGGTAGGGGTATAAGACTCTACCTATGCATTGCACTAGTTGGCCTTGAGGGAAATCTTATGAGGAAGTTCTTATGATCTTATGACTTTAATGATATGCATATCTTGACTTTACATGTTGATGATCTTATATGATGTTAGTTTAACATAAGAACATGTTATTGGTCTATATTCCTCTATATGATGATGACTACTCATGATGCTATGTTATGTGAAGTTAGACATTACTTATGATCTCTTTCCTTGTTTACTTTATTATGTGGGGTTATGGGAATTCACATGAGCATTGCACTTGTATTCTTGGGATGATATTTTTGGTAAGGGTCTTATAAGATATGATGATATGAACTCTTGTACATTTATTGTTGTTACGACGTTGTGTTGGAGTTGCTTTAATAATATGGTCTTGATATGCTACTATTCCTGTTGATATGACTTTATGTCGACGGTATCCATGTTGTCTTGACTTATTTGATGATGTTGGTATTTTTTTGCTTATGGACTTGTCTGAATGAATATGTGATCATTGGTTTGCATGTGTTCTTATTTGTGTATTAAGACTTTCAAAAGTGAATTATGTATGACTGTGAATGAAATATCCTTTCAAGCATGGTTTTCAAATTATTTTATGTTCATATATCCATACTTACTACAAGTGGTGTACTAACCAATATTCTTTATGTTTCTACAAATATGTAGGTTCCGGTCATTGAGTTCCTAGGAGGCCGATTGAAGAAGACTTGGACTCTTTTCTACAAGTGTTGGTAGGTCCTCATGTTCGGGGGTTTTAACTTTTTCCACATTCTAGCTTTGAAGTTGTATTGTCATAAAGACATTGTTCATTCTGTTATTAATTGAAACATTGATGTAAGCCTATAATGGCATATTGACTTTGTATTTTGCTATGTCCAATAATTCTACTCATTTAGATGTTTTATGTGAGACGATATTAGTAGACTATTTCCTATGTATTGGTTTATGTTTTCCGATGAGAAGCCGTTGTAAGTTTCCTGTGAGAGCAGTCTAAGTAAACTCCATATGTATACATGTTTTGCATGCAAGAGGTCTATGTAAACCTCAATAGATAAGATTTTTAATTTTTGTCACATTTTAACATATGAAATGTAATGACGAATGCTAAGAGGCTAGTCTTAGTCATCTCCGAGGATGACGGTGCCGATTATGGCTAGGGGGTGCTCCCCGATCGTGATACTTTACCTTTCTTGTTTGGTCAGCCTATGATGCCTACTGAGTACCTCGTTTTGATACTTATACTACACTCTGTATCTTTTTGTGATATGGGTCCTAGTACCAGCTATAACCGATTATCTTTATTGAACTCTTTTACAATTGGTAGATTTTAGAGACGAGAGAGAGCACTTGGCATCCTAGATCAGTTTGGCTCCTTCAATATATATTCTAGCTTGTCGTTTGCATCTGAGATGAATTTTATGGTCCACTTTTGGGACACATATTTATTCTTGTTAGATAGCTCTATACTCGTAACTTCCAGATTCTGAGAGGGTGCCTATTGTATATAGATTTTGCTTTCCTTTCCTTTGTATTTTTTGTTGTTAGTCTTATTATGTGTTAGTTATACCCTTGTGCCAACTACCTCTCATTTTGGGTACAAATTAGCTTACATACTTGTGGGTTATAGTAGATGTCATCATGGCTAGGAATGTCGTGTCATCATAGTAACAGCCATAACTTAATGATTTAGATGTACACGATTAGAAGTCATACATAAACAGACTCAACAAGTCAAATAACATGATAATGTGATGCAAATAATGAATGTCAGAAAATAAGAAGCTTAGATGAAACCTCAAGCCGTTCAGAATGACACCTCACACTCATCATCAATAAGCAAAATTACGCAAATCTATGTCAATGGGATGCCCGGAATGATACCTCAGACTTAATGACACAGATATATTAGATAGTAGAATGCATCTCAGATTTGAGTTAGTGAGCTTCCAGGAATGATACCTTAACCTTATCATAACAAAGTATCCCTAATAGATGAACATTCATACAAACAAGTAATTTGTCATTTTAAGTCATAATAGCCTCAAGAAAAGAAAATTATCCAATAGAACTCATTTTCCTTAAAAAATAAATTGTGATCGATCTTATTGGTCTCAATAATGTCTATTAAGCAAAAACAATTACTCTGAAACTCATTATATCATTTGTAAGACTTTTAAAGTATAAGAGAACAAATTCAAGTGAAATTCCCAACGACACAAGAAGTCTCAAACATCCAGTCAGAAGACAACACACCAATCACAAATTCAGGTTATTCTCGACGTAGTATAGACGCATTAACCTAGAATTCTAGCTAATCTAGCTTAAGACGTTAGGAGAAATAATCAATAAAAATAAAATTTATAAAGCTCAAAGTAAAATGGAAGTTAAAAAATAACCCATGCAAAGAAAACACATGAGGACCTAAGTTTCACTCCACGTAGAAGTCATTTCTAAGGCTTCTAAATGACACCAATACAAAGGACCACCCTAAACTAAGGCTTCCTAGTTAAAATCTATACTAACCAATCCAAAGATGGCCATAAATCGACTAATAATCAAGTAAGCCTACAGATGGTCCTCAAATCAAACTTAATATTCGATACTTCAAAACACATAATCAAATTAACTGATATAAGTGTAAAGATGGTGAAACCATAACTTACCTCCCGATAAAAACTGCACCCGAACCTCTACTTAGGAGCTTTTCCCATTCGGATGACCTTTGAATGGCACCACACTATAGACAACGCGACATCACTGCCAAAAAAACCAAATAATGCCCATATCAATTTAGGAAAAATAAAATGGAAAACAATCCCAAAACAAAACTCACGAGATCCCCACAAAGTAACAAATTGACTCGATCATGAGGCCCCAAAAGGCACAAGAAACTTGTTCTCTGAAGATGGGTACAATTTAAGAAATAATAAAGACAAATCAGTCCCACCATTATGTAACTCAAAAGAACAAAAACGTAGAATTTGAAAGGAAATTGATGATATTTTCCAAGGTTGACAAAAGATTTATCAACCCTAGAACATGACCACACTTTCCTCACGCACTTCAACAAGAATCACTAAAAACCACCAAGAATATCTCAACAAATCACAAAAAGGCCATGTATTTTAAAATAAGTCCATGCCAAAAAATTGGGGCTTAAGTCTTATAACTTGTTGCCCTTTAGTTATTCGTGGATGCAGAGCCTTTCCTGCTAAAGTGGAGGTCAGAAACTGTCACGACCCAAAAAATGGGTGTGATGGCACTCGTCTAATCCCACCAAGACAAGTCAGCCTAAATCCCAATATCTAACAAAGTGCGGAAGTAAATGACAATCCAACAACAATTCCTATTTTGAAACAAAGTCATATTAATCCAATCCCCAAAATCAGGTTGCCACGTGCACAAGCCTCTAATGTAAATATTATAATTGAAATAATATAGAAGTCTAAAATGAAGTTGTATTTCAAGTAAAAACAAAGTCATAAACTGGAGTAGGAAAGTTCGCTGAGATGACAAGCAGCTACCTCACAATCCTCCACAAGATGCCTCGGAAACGAAGAAAATGGAAGGTATCACAAAAATCCGGGCTCGTAACCTACCCAAATTTTTTAGAAGCAAGGGGTGAGTACCAAACCACGCGGTACCCAACAAGCAAACCTCTAAACACAAGTTAAGTGAACAAAATACGGGTACTCCTTACGCCCTATCTAAACCTCCACGCTACATCCTAACAGTTTACCAAACACACCACTCAATAACCACACTCTATCAGTTTACACATTCTCAATAACAACTCAATATTCAACAGTCACAAGCTTCACAGAGAAACAATCACAAGATCAGCAAAACACATGTTCAAGTTCATCAATAATAAAATGTGCAATGCCATGAGATGCAATGTCAAATATCGTGATGCATGTCTTTCTTAACGATACGCACCCGCTGTCTCTCAGTCCGGGACCCATGGGGGACATATCTGTCCATGCATCTGTCGCGGCGCATGACACGACCCTCGATAATAGTAACCATCGCGGCGCGCGATACGTCCCTCGAAATATAATATCCATCGCGGCGCGCGATACGACCCTCGAAATGATAAATCCTTATACCACAATCATGTCTCAGATTGCAATTGACATGCTCAAATGAAAAAGAGGAGATAACCATTTTGATAACAAAGCACAATTCACAGCAAGGAATACCACATTGACAAATAAGCAACAAGTCCCCAAATCGTTCTCAACACAACAAAAGGAAATCCACTTGCCTTAACCACTCGAATAATCACTCTGGGACTTGAGCCTTCCCTTTCCGTTGAGCTTCCAAATCGATGCAATCTATGCCAGTATATATATTCACAATAAGGTTTCAGAACTAACAACACTCACGCTTTTGTGTGTTTAATCTTGACCTAAAATTTCACCTCAAATTTATAATCAAGTTCGTAATTCTTGATGCCAACTAACATTTCAACTATTATATTTTCCAAGTTCCAAGTCTAAGGTTAAGTCCCTCCTTTTTTTTTCAATACCAACTCTAATAATCCACCAACAATTAATTATCTATCTTAGTATAACAAACTTAAATTATAATATGCTAACAATAGTAAGGATATTTCTATAAATTTACTCTCCAATACTTCCATCTAGTCAAAGGCTTAATCAGTAGAGGTCACTATCCTGATACATTCTCAACTTCACAAAATATAAATTTTTATATATATTTTCCTTTCTAATCACTTCCAACAACCCAATTTAATAATATCTTATTTTTATAATGTGAACAATAAGAAAAGAAAAATAAATAAAAGAAAAGAAAATATTAAAGTTGATGATTTTACGAAATGGAAAAAAAAGAATAAAAAAAATTGCAGATTTAATAATCTGCATCCAAATTTTGCCAAACATACAAATATTAGTCGTGGCAATCATTGCCAATGATTAGGTTATTATTATTATTTTAATTTTTTTTTGTTTACAACCATCAAAAATATTATAAAATAATTAAAATTTTAAAGGTTGGCTAATTCTCTTTCTTCCTACCATACATTCTTATATATAAACATATGTGTGCAACAATTAAAGAAATTAATGCAGGGGGAAGAAATACCTGGAGCAGTTCGTAGCCGCAATGCCGAAAACCCTTCGCCCTTTTCTTCTTTTCCTTTTTATTATTATTTTTTTTCTAAATTAATTATGTACTAAAAGTGATAAATTTTACTCACTTATTTTAATATATGAGGGACAATTGGTATAGGATCTTAAATAAATTATCACATTAGCCCACTAACTATTGATTAATTCATTATCTATGACCACCCATCCATTAATTAATTCAAGTTAAGCAAATATTCAAAATTTCAAAAAATGACCTTCAGGGTCATTACATTATCCACGACTAAAAATCATGTTAGTCCTCGAACATAAAGTAAAATAAAGTACCTGATGCTTCAAAAAGTTGAGGATATCTGGCACGCATGTCAGACTCTGTCTCCCAAGTTGCTTCTCTTACTGAACGGTGCTTCCATTGCACCTTCACTGAAACAAGCTCCTTGGTCCTAAGCTTTCGGATTTGCCTATCCAATATAGCTATAGGCTCCTCCTCATATGTCAAGTCTGGACCCAGCTCCACAGAATCGAGTAAAATAACATGAGATTCATCCGGAATATACTTCCGAAGCATAGAGACATGGAAAACAGGATGAA
>NC_028641.1:34178230-34199166 GCF_001406875.1 Solanum pennellii
AAATCTGCAAGCGGACAAGACTGTTAGCTAATATCTGCACGTCTCTAGCCAATGGTCTCTCCTCAACACTAAGCGCTGCAAGACTCCCCATGCTAGGAGTCTTCCTACTTAAAGTATCGGCCACAACATTGGCCTTTCCTGGATGATACAGAATGGTCACATCATAGTCCTTCAGCAACTCAAGCCATATCCGTTGCCTTAAGTTCAAATCCCTCTGGCTAAAGATATACTGAAGACTCCGATGATTAGTGAAGATCTCACAATGCACTCCATACAAATAATGACGCCATAACTTAAGTACACATACCACAACCGTCAACTCCAGATCATGAGTAGGGTAGTTCTTCTCATGGGACTTCAATTGCCTAGAAGCATAAGCAATCACTTTCCCCTTCTGCATCAACACACCACCCAAACCAACTCCTGAATCATCACAATACACAGTAAAGTCTACACCTTCCTCAGGTAGAGTCAACACAGGAGCAGAAGTCAACAAAGTCTTGAGTTTTTGAAAGCTCTGCTCACACTCATCAGACCATTGAAAACGTACATCCTGTCGAGTCAATCTAGTTAATGGAGCTGCAATAGTACAGAAATTCTGAACAAAATCGTCGATAGTAGCCTGCCAATCCCACAAAACTCCGAATCTCAGTAGGTGAAGTAGGTCGCGTCCAGCCTCTAATTGCCTCAATTTTGGCCGGATCTACTCTAATACCCTCCTTGGATACCACGTGTCCCAAGAATGTCACAGAAGTAAGCCAGAACTCACACTTTGAGAACTTGGCATACAATTTCTCTTCTCTCAACCTCTGAAGTACAATCCTCAGGTGTCGGACATGGTCCTCCTCAGTCTTGGAGTAAACCAAGATGTCATCGATAAAAACAATCACAAAAGAATCATGGTATGGCCGAAACACCCGATTCATCAACTCCATGAATGCTGCTGGGCATTAGTCAATCCGAATGACATCACTATAAACTCATAATGCCCATACCGAGTTCGAAAAGCTATCTTAGGGATATCTGATGCCCTAATCTTCAACTGATGATACCCAGACCTCAAATCAATTTTAGAGAACAATGATGCTCCCTGTAACTGATCAAATAAGTCATCAATACGCGGAAGAGGATACTTATTCTTCACTGTTACCTTGTTCAACTGTCTGTAATCGATACACATCCTCATAGTCCCATCTTTCTTCTTCACAAACAATACAGGGGCACCCCAAGGTGATACACTAGGGCGAATAAAACCCTTACTCAATAAATCCTGCAACTGATCCTTCAACTCTTTCAACTCTGCTGGAGCCATACGGTATGGAGGGATAGAAATAGGCTTAGTGCCCGGCTCCAAATCAATAGCAAAATCGATATCCCTATCGGGAGGAACAATTGGAAGGTAAGAAGGAAATACATCGGGAAACTCCTGAACCACGGGAACAGAGTCCATGGGAGGTGGTTCGACACTAGTATCCCGAATAAATTCTAAGTAAGACAAACACCCCATCTCCACCAATCTCTGAGCACGGATAGAAGAGATGACCTTGCTACGATAAGAACCACTAACACTTTTCCACTCAACCCTCGGAACACCAGGCATTGCTAAAGTCACAGTCTTAGCATTACAATCAAGGACAGCGTGATAAGGAGAAAGTCAATCCATACCCAAGATAACATCAAAGTCTACCATCCCCAGAATGATTAAGTCTACCCATGTGTCATACCCAGCCAATGAAATAAGACAGGATCGATACACTCGATCCACCACTAAGGGCTTACCCACGGGTGTGGAAACATGAATAGGTACAGTCATGCTATCACATATCATATCAAATTTAGCAGCAAAATACGTAGACACATAAGAGAATGTAGAACCTGGATTAAACAACACAGACGCAGATCGATGGCATACTGAGATGATACCTGTAATAACAGCATCAGAGGTCTCTGCCTCAGGTCTCCCGGGGAAAGCATAGCAGTGGCCTCCTCGTCCACCTCCATCCTGGGTGGTACCTCTACCCCCACTCTGCTGAGCTGCAACACCACTACTAGAAACTCTATCACCTCTACCTGACTGAACTCTGCCACGACCTCTACCTTGTGGTGCTGGTGGTCTAGTCTGAAATGAAGAATTAGGTCGAGGCCCACCACGACCCCTTTGTGAAGTACACTGCCGCATTAGATGATCGGGATCTCCACAAGTAAAACAAAATCTTTGACCTGGGAACTGTTGTGTGGACCCTGAAAACCAATTATAATTTCCTCGCCCTGTAGGTCGCTGCTGTGAACTGTACGAGTCCTGACCCAGTCCATAAGAACCCCTAGATGTCTAGCCACCCTCAAATGTCGGCATTGATGCATGAATAGGTCCCCGCTGCTGAAAAGAACCACTCACTCTCGTGATCCCCTACCTCCAGATGAGGCACCATGAAACTGACCTGATATACGAGCTCTTTTAGGGTCCCCAAACACCTCTCTCTCCATCAATTCCGCCTCTTTGGCGGCGCTCACAATGGACTGGAAAGAAGCCCCCTCCCTAGATGTCCGAAACACAGCTAACCTGATAGAGAAAGTCATCCCCTCACAAATATGTGGATCCTCTCTGTCTCATTTGGAATAATGGCCAACGCATGCCTAGACAACTGGAAAAAGCGCGTCTCATACTCTGTAACCGATAAATCATCCTGTCTCAGACTCTTAAACCTCAAGCGACTCTCCTCTCTCACGCTCCATGGGATAAAACGATCTTGGAATGCACTAGCAAACTGCTCCCAAGTCACTGGAAAAGATCCAACTGGCGAACCCCCTAAATAAGTCCTCCACCAGTCTCTCGCTGGTCCACGAAGCTGGAGTGTAGCATATCGAACCCCATGTGACTCAGCTAATCCAACCACCTCTAGTAACTCTCGGCAGGTAGTTAGAAACTCATGAGCGTCCTCGCTCTTCCCACCCTGAAACTGAGGTGGGTCCATCTTTCGAAATCTCTCATACCTACGCTGCTCATCCTCTGTCAGAACAACCATCGATGCAACTTGACCCCCAACTGCTGGTGCAACATCATTCTGAACCGCGGGATCTACTGGTAGTTGCCCCACCGCATCCTGAACAACTGGAGCTTGTTGCTGCTCTTGGGTCTGAGCCCCCTCTCTAGTACGAGAGTCATGTGGTGTGGTAGTTGCACCACCACCCTGAGAAAAGCCCTCTAGCACACTTAACACCCTCAATAGTGTATCCTGAAGCAAAGGTGTGACTACGGGATCTGGAGGAACCTGGTCCTCTCTGTCATCAATCTGAGGTTCGGTAGAGACCTCTCTAGCACGACCTCTCACTGGTGCTGCTCCACGTCCACGACCTCTGGCTACTGTCGCACTACTAGCACGACCTCTAGCTCGAGATCTACCCCTACCTCTAGCTGGGGCCTCAACAACTGCCTCGGGAAGTGCCTCCCCTCTACCACCAGTAACATTAGTTCTAGTTCTCGTCATCTGTCAAAAGAGTATACAACAACTCAGTACTAAAGAAGGTGACTACGCACGATGAGAAAGAATGAACAAAAAGAAGTTTTCCTAGTAATCCTTGTAGCCTCTCAAAGATAAGTACAGACGTCTCCGTACTGATCCTTGAGACTCTACGTAGACTCGGCTTGTATACACGTGAGACCTATGAACCTGGGGCTCTAATACCATTTTGTCACGACCAAAAAAATGGGTGTGATGGAACTTGTCTAATCCCACCAAGACAAGTTAGCCTAAATCCCAATATATCTAACAAAGTGCGGAAGTAAATGACAATCCAATAATAATTCCTATTATGAAACCAAGTCATATTAATCCAATCCCCAAAATCAGTTTGTCACATGCACAAGCCTCTAATGTAAATATTAGAATTGAAATAATATAGAAGTTTAAAATGAAGTTGTCGTTCAAGTAAAAACAAAGTCATAAACTGGAGTAGGAAAGTTCGCTGAGATGACAAGCAGCTACCTCACAATCCTCCACAAGATGCCTTGGAAACGAAGAGAATGGAAGGTATCACAAAAATCTGGGCTCGTAACCTACAAAAATTTGTAGAAGCAAGGGGTGAGTACCAAACCACGCGGTACCCAACAAGCAAACCTCTAAGCACAAGTTAAGCGAACAAAATATGGGTACTCCTTACGCCCTATCTAAACCTCCACGCTACAGCCTAACAGTTTACCAAACACACCACTCAATAACCACACTCTATCAGTTTACACATTCTCAATAACAACTCAATATTCAACAGTCACAAGCTTCACAGAGAAACAATCACAAGATCAGCAAAACACATGTTCAAGTTCATCAATAATAAAATGTGCAATGCCATGAGATGCAATGTCAAATATCGTGATGCATGTCTTTCTTGACGATACACACCCGCTGTCTCTCAGTCCGGGACCCATGGGGGGCATATCTGTCCATGCATCTGTCGCGGCGCACGACACGACTCTCGATAATAGTAACCATCACGGCGCGCGATACATCCCTCGAAATATAATATCCTTCGCGGCGCGCGATACGACCCTCGAAATGATAGATCCTTATACCACAATCATGTCTCATATACAATGCAATTGACATGCTCAAATGAAAATTAGGAGATAACCATTTTGATAACAAAGCACAATTTACAGCAAGGAATACCACACTGACAAATAAGCAACAAGTCCCCAAATCGTTCTAAAACCACACAAGGAAATACACGAATTTCATAAGCTTAACAAGAGTTTAGAAATCCACTTGCCTTAACCACTCGAATAATCACTTTGGGACTTGAGCCTTCCCTTTCCGTTGAGTTTCCAAATCGATGCAATCTATGCAAGTATATATATTCACAATAAGGTTTTAGAACTAACAACACTCACACTTTTGTGTTTTTAATCTTGACCTAAAATTTCACCTCAAATTTATAATCAAGTTCGTAATTCTTGATGCCAACTACATTTCAACTATTATATTTTCCAAGTTCCAAGTCTAAGGTTAAGTCCCTCTTTTTTTTTTCAATACCAACTCTAATAATCCACCAACAATTAATTATCTATCTTAGTATAACAAACTTAAATTATAATATGCTAACAATAGTAAGGATATTTCTATAAATTTACTCTCCAATACTTCCATCTAGTCAAAGGCTTAATCAGTAGAGGTCACTATCCTGATACATTCTCAACTTCACAAATACAAATTTTTATATATATTTTCCTTTCCAATCACTTCCAACAACCCAATTTAATAATATCTTATTTTTATAATGTGAACAATAAGAAAAGAAAAATAAATAAAAGAAAAGAAAATATTAAAGTTGATGATTTTACGAAATGGGAAAAAAAGAATAAAAAAAAATTTGCAGATTTAATAATCTACATCCAAATTTTGCCAAACTTACAAATATTAGATCATATCCTGGCAATCATTGCCAATGATTAGGTTATTATTATTATTTTAATTTTTTTTATTTACAACCTTAAAAAATATTATAAAATAATTAAAATTTTAAAGGTTGGCTAATTCTCTTTCTTCCTACCATACATTCTTATATATAAACATATGTGTGCAACAATTAAAGAAATTAATGCAGGGGGAAGAAATACCTGGAGCAGTTCGTAGCCACAATGCCGAAAACCCTTCGCCCTTTTCTTCTTTTCCTTTTTATTATTTTTTTTTCTAAATTAATTATGTACTAAAAGTGATAAATTTTACTCACTTATTTTAATATATGAGGGACAATTGGTATAGGATCTTAAATAAATTATCACATTAGCCCACCAACTATTGATTAATTCATTATCTATGACCACCCATCCATTAATTAATTCAAGTTAAGCAAATATTCAAAATTTTCAAAAATGACCTTCCGGGTCATTACAGAAACACTGAATAATCCAAATGTGGCAAGAGGATAGAGAATTCAAATGCCATTGTAGTTACTCTTTGGTAAAATACTACTACCTACGTGAATGCATAAACTCAAAATGGGACTTCCGGAGCTAATGAAACTTTCACAATTCTCATCATATTCTTTGTATGTTGACTAAAGTCAAGACTCTCATTTCAAAAGACAGAAACTTACTCAAAACTTTCTTGACTATGTAAAAAACATACTACATCCAGCACTACACAAAAGCTACAAGAAAGACATATGAAGGGGAAATAGTTAAAAAATGCAAAAACATATAAAAGACCTCGAAGGTAATTACAACAACCACTAGTAAAAGACATTCTTCCTCAGAAGTTGAGGAATAAAAAGTAAGGCTCAAAGAGCTTAGGGTACTGGGTCCACATATAGATCTCAGCCTCCCAAGTATCTTTCCAGACCAAATGATGCCTTTACTGAACTTTTACCGATGGTATATCCTTATATCACAACCTCCTAACATTCCTTTATAGATTATCCACATGCTCCTTCATAAATGACAATGACTCATCAAGCAAAACTGAATCCCATTAAAGCATGTGAGACTTATTTGCAACATACCGTCTCAACATAGAGAGAAGAAACATAAGGTGAACAACCGAAAAAGTTAGAGGTAAGGATAACTTATAAGTCACCTCTTTTATCAATCTCAAAATCTGAAAAATGTCGATGAACTTGGGATAAGATTTCCCCTCCTTTTAAATATCATTAAGATCTTCATGGAAGACACTCATAGAATGACTTGGTTGCAAACCGTGAACTCAAAAGGTCTCCATCCTATGATCTACATAGATATTATAATCTACATGGATCTTATGATATACATAGATCTTCTGCCTACTCTTGGCATTTCAATGTTTCTCCGAGATTGCATAGACACTATCCATAAGATCACACAAAAAGTCGGTGCCCCATGTCCTACCCTAAAAACTATCAAACCGACCTATTTGGGATCAATACCTCTAACTATTTAATGCCTCTAATAAAGCCATTTAGATAC
Source organism: Solanum pennellii (assembly GCF_001406875.1). Lineage (NCBI taxonomy): Eukaryota > Viridiplantae > Streptophyta > Magnoliopsida > Solanales > Solanaceae > Solanum > Solanum pennellii. The sequence goes on from NC_028641.1 coordinate 34,185,165, forward strand.
TCAAATGGTAGCTATAATTATATTCAAATACTTCTAACACAAAAACATGGTCCCACTGACCTTCAAAATCAGTAACACGTTCCAAAACACATGTCCTCAAAAACCTTAGTGGTCATCCCACAGTGCCCATGAAACCGAGGATAAAAATTTGTACAAAGCTTAACTCGGATACCCAATTCTCTCAATAAGCCTCTAGAAATGTGAAGTGAACTGATTACCATAATCTGAAATGATAAGACACACCATCTCCTGATTGTAAAGATGAGCAAAACTTTACAAACTATAAGTAGTCTAACCCAGCGGAAAGTGAGCAAACTTGGTCAATTGTCAACGTTGAAGAAAATACAATCAAATCTTTGAAGAGTTTGTGTCAAGCCTACCACGAAGTCTATAACTATTCAAACCACGTGGCCATTAGTTCTTATACTTCACATGTTGAGAGTTCAAGAACCGATCAACAAATGTTGCAATTTCCTTTTTCATCGCATGCCACAACTAGTGTTGCCTCAGATCAAGATACATCTTCACAACAACAAGATAAATAGAATATCTAGTACAGTGGAACTCTTCTAGGAGTAGCATAACAAAATCTTTAAATCCTAGGAACACAGATGAAACCTAATTAAATAATTTTATCAAAGACATTTCATCCAATTCTAAGTTTCAGCGGTCGTTAATTAAAATATAACACAACTAAATAGGTCGGGGTCTAATCCCATAGGGAGCGGTACGCGTTTAGGAATCAATATGAAAGTATGAATATGGTCAAATCAGTCATAGAAATAGACACTATCGAATAAACACATAATTCAAATCAAGGGTTGACAAAATGTCAAATTAGGGGTTTTGGTTTAAAATTATCAACTACTACAACAACAAATATTACGAAATAACAATAACGAGACGGGTTCTTGGGATGTGATTTTATTATAGGATAGTGTAGACAAATGGGTAACTGTAACTATTAGAAAATATCTAGATATTAATGACTAAGCTAGTTTATAGAGGAGGTAACTCAAACAATTTACCCTGAATCAAGTTGGTTGCTCTCGAACATCAACAAGCATGCAAAATAAGAACAACCTACGCCTTAGTCCGTTCACACTCTCAAGCTTAATGCATGGAAAAGGGTTTAGGATTTACTCTCACGAGCTGAAACTATGAAAACCCAATACCCACAGACCATCAATCAATAATCTTTGTTTTAAAACAACTCTCTTGAGCAAGCCAAAAACTCAAAGGTAGAACTGCATTTGCAACTACAACTCTTTGAATTAAACCACAATTAATGATTGAAATCACATCTAAACAACATTCAAACTACAATTAGCATTACACATAAGCTAAATCATCCCATAATCACACACCCCAAGAACCGGAATTTTAGCTAGACATCATAAAAAGATAAAAGTTGTTACCAAAATGTGTTTCCATTAATAGGATAAGATTTTCGTCCTTACAATGGTCAAAATTGAAGAATCTCAAAGAACTACTTCCAATTTCTCAAAAGTGGAAAACTTCAATTCTTCAAAGCTAAGGAAAACTTGTCTAAAAAAATCAGAGTTCAAACTGAAAGTTACTGTAATGATTCTTCAGAATAAAATTTGATATCAAACTTAATGTTTGAAAATGCATTTGTATTCGCCAAAAATATGTTGAGAATTACCATTCCACACAGTAAGTCCGGCTCACCCATCAACTCGGCAATCCACCCTTTGGTCAATTCCATCGCCTTTTTAACTTGACCTTCAGTATCCTTTAGATCTGTAACTTTGGACGATCGTACACTGCATCCCGAAATCACTCAGTGATCTGCCGACTACTCTTGTCTCTCTCCAACTTTATTTTCTCCTTCGGGGATTAAGACACTAGAACTTTAGGCGGTCACATGGCCACTCGGAGACTCACCAAATGGAATTGGTGATCACTAGGATCTATGTTCTTCTTTATTTAAGCTTGTTTTGTTCCTTTTTGCAAATTAATGTCCTTGCTTTGTTCTTTAATCAAAATAACTTGAAATAAAAGATTTTACATCAGTAATTAGCACAAAATAAGCATTTGAGCACACTAAATCTATAGAAATAAAGCCCTAGATGAGTTTGAATCTCTGACTCATAAAAACCCTCGATCATTAAAACAACCTCAGTACTAAAATTAATTTCTTAGTCTTTATGCTAAGCACCTTATCTCTAATTTCCTTCAGCCTCGTGTCCTCAAAGTGTTGTGCCCGAATCTGCTCCATCAAGGAAGATCTAGCGTCTACAAAAGCAAACACTCTACATGGCTAAAAAATATCAAGTCTTATCGTACAGTTGGCTAAGGACTTAATGTCTAAAGCAAAAGGTCTTTGCACCATATCTAAGAAAGACAAAATCCCCACACTTACCACCTTTTGTCTTAAGGCATCTACTACTATATTAGCCTTTCTCGGGTGACAATGTTCGAAATATCAGTCCTTCAGTAACTCAAACCACATGTGATGTCTTAGATTAAGGTCCCTCTAACTTAAGATGTAGTGAATACCATATTAATTGGTGAATACCTCATTATGAACTCTATACAAGTAATGCCTTCAAATGTTCAACGCATTCTATCGATGTCAACTCTATGTAGTGTGTCGGATAATTTTTCTTAAGAAGCTTTGGTTTCCTAGAAACATACTTATAACCCAATCCAACGAAGCTACATGAATACACAACACACGTCTACATCGAAAGCATCACACAAGATTGTAAATACATGAACCTTAACATAAAGAGTTAGAATTGGTTTTAAACTCAACATGGACTTAAGCTTCGGATAGCTCACCTCACACTCATCACACTATTGGAAAGGGATATTCTTCCAAGTTAATCTATTCAAAGGTTCAGATAGCTCACCTCTATAAAGGGTTTGTAGTAGCCTTCTAAAAAAACAAAACTACAAACCTCGATAAGAGAAGTAGGCCTAGCCCAACCACAACTACCTTCACCCTCAGCGGATCCACCATAATCCCATCCTTGGACATCACATTCTGGAAGAATGCAACAAACTCAAGCAAAAATTTACATGTAATGAAATTGACATACAATTGTTGATATCATAGGGTTTGGAGTATATAAAGATGGGATCAATAAACACTATCATGAAGCAATCTAAATAAGGCCCGAAAACATAATTCATCAACCACATTAACGCTATTGGGTAATTAGTCTACCCAAAAGATATGAATAATAGCTCATAGTGGAAGTATCGAGTCTTGAAGGTAGTCTTAGTGATATTTGCCTCCCTAATCCTCGATTGGTAGTAGCCTAATCTCTGATCTATCTTAGAAAATAATGTTGCTCTTTGATGTTGGTCGGACAAATTATAATTCATGGTATTTGATATATGTTTCTTGATGGTTACCCTATTCTCTGGCGTGTAGTCAATACATATATACAAGGTATCATCCTTCTTCACGAAATAGATAAGAGGACCCCAAGGAGATACACTCTATCTAATGAAACCCTTGACCAAGAGGTCCTAGAGCTAGTCCATAAGGTCCTTTAACTAAGTTAGAGCCATCCGGTATGGTAGAGTAGAAACTAATTGCTTTCAAATTCAATATCAATACAAAAATAAATATTGTGGTCAAGAGGAAGGATTGGTAAATCAATAGGAAACACATTGGAAAATTCTCTAACCATAGGAATAGTCTTAGCGGAGGAGTGTCGACACTAGTTTCATGGACATAAGAAAGATAAGATAGACTTCTCTTTCTCACCAACAAGAAAGAAATCACATCTCTCTGCATATGACTACCAATGTTGGTCTACACTAGAAGAGGAATACATGGCATGCGCAAAGTAACAATCTTGGAGACGAAATCCAAGACCATATGTTAAGGAGAAAACTAATCAATACCTAGAATCAAGTAAAATCCACCATATTTTCCCCAATAAAGTTTACCCAATTATCATACCCCAAGATTTTCACCACAAAGGACATATACATTTGATTAAATACTAAAGAATCCCCTGATAGGGTAGCTACATGTATAGGCATAGACAACGGTTCACATGATAACTCCAAACACATATCATAATGAGAAAAAATATACAAAACTGAAGACCCCATATCAACTAACGTATAAATAGCCTAATCAGAGAAGGAGATTGTACTTGTTATTACAACATCTGAAAACTCCACCTCCGGCCTCCCTAAGAAAGAATAAATATAACCCTGTCAAGCTCGACTGTCCAGCCTTCCTAACTGAAGACTACCTTGATAAATGAACTTAAGCGTTAGAGGCGCTAAAATACTAACCATGTCTGCTTAAATGAACAATATGAGGGATATCTCTATCAAAATTACGCACTATACCACACAGTAATATCCCCTACTAGAAAAAAATCTTCTAAGATGACTCGGTTGATCCTGAATAGCCACCCCGAGCCGAATACCCCAAGAAGTCTTAACGAGAGCCTAGTCCATGTGACCACTAGCACCCGTAGAACCTTCATCTATATGTTTTAGAGATACCTAAACAAGTCTAGTAGGCTGAAACTGCTACCTCTGCTAGGAACACTCTACCATGGGCTTAGACCAGCTAAAACTACCCTGATGGTGGGGACTTTTACTGTTGCCTCCATAGACCTCACGATTGATCCCTTAATTGGTGCATGCATGGTCAAGTATCTGAAAAAGTGAACAAGCTAACGCCACTATTTTCCTTGTAGCATCCCGAAGCGCAAATGGAAACCCTCTAACAAATATGTGCACCCTCTCATGTTCTATCAACATAAACAGAGCTGCATTTCTAGATGTATTATGATGTAAGCAATGTAATTAGGGAACTAAAAGATGTGTAACATCTTAGATTGTATTAAGAGAAATTACAGAAGCACACAAAGTTAATCCATTTTGTGTTATTTTACTGGAACTAAAATAAGCAGTTTTGCTTATCACAACCGACATAATACTAGTTTTTGTTTTAGTCGGTGATCGCAAAGTAAAAATATAGAATATAAATGAGAAATGAAGAACAAAAAGTAATCAAACACCCTAATAAATTTCATTAAATCTATATGTGATATATTTATTTAATATTTAAAAAATTACTTCATAATAGACAAGAAATCCAGGGATAATGCACAAAATATGCACGATATGGATGTGAAATGTATCGAATGTTGCATGAGATGCACGTGTAATGCATAGAACGTGCACAAGATGCATGTGTGGCGCATGCTGGAGATAGTGTTATTGAAAATGTTTAAGATTTTTGTTATGTTTTGGATTTAAGCCACCACTGTCATTAAACCAACCATGGCTCCCTCTTAATATAGTTAACAATGTCGAGAAATCAAATCTCAAAGGATTATACTTGCCATCGTAATTTGTCCATCAAAATTTTTGTCGAGCCAAGTCGTGTACAATGATGTTGTCTTTATGAATAAGATATGTCTAAATAGTTTAAATAGTGTGTACCACTTCATGAAAATACAAATGAGAAATCAATCATCACCTCAAAGATAGGTAAATGAAGAGCACTTTAGCATATGAAAGAGTGCTTTGGCATTTATTACATGATTTGTGTCGGAGGATATAAACACATTCTTAGTTAATGAACTTATACAGAACTAAAGAAAATTTAAGTAATCAATAACATAAAACCTTTTGTTTGTTAGAGTTATGTCTAATAGTTTAATTTATGAAATATTCTTACAATCATAGTTTTCCTGTCAAATTCTTTGTCGATATAAATCTTATATTTAAGAGCAACATCTATGTAATAAGAGACGGAAATATAATTGTATTACTTTACAGAAACTATGATAAGCAATTTTGCTTATCACAGCTGGAAAAAAGTACTTGCTTTTGTTCTAGTCTATGATCATGAAGTTAATGTAGAATATAAATGAGCAATGAAGTATAAAAGGTAACCATTATTCCGAAATAAAAGTCCAAAAAATGTTAGTCTAGATATTATATCGTTTAATAAATATTCTAATGAGACCTTTAGGTATTTAATAACTTAAATCAAATATTGGCTGATCAAAATATAAAAGAATGATACTTGATGCAATTATAGCATGGATATGTTTCTGATATAGTTGACCTGGCTTAAGCTTATACATTGTCAGTTATCTACAAATCAATATGTTAAAATCAAATTTTTGTTGCCCCTTATAAACTTATTTTAGTTGGAAATGTGGTTTTCTGAATTAGTAATTTTTAAAAATTCAAATTATTGATAATGGGGAAAAAATCTCATTTTATGTATGATCACACTTACACCACCATTATTGGGAAATTCGAACATGCCTAGATCGGTCTCTAGCCTCACAATCATCCATCACAGTGATGCAATCTGTCAAAAGCAGTCTTTCTAGACGCTACACACCTTCAACTGAAAGCAAAAATATAAAAGAATTGATTTCACACTTTGATTTTTTTAAGGCTAACAGTATTCATGTGTCACCGAGCAAATATTTCACACACACAAACTTTACACAAGCACAAACACACACACAATGTTGAGTCTTCTAAAGATAGAGGCCAAATTTATTATTTGGCAAGTCATTTTCACTTCATCTTTAAACAATCAAAATTACTAGTGAGAATATTTTCACTTCATTTTAAATAAATCAAAATTACTAGTGGAAACATCTTGCTAAAATTCCAACAGAGACAACAAATATTAAGAATTGACCAAAAAGGAAAACACATCCAATTTCAAACGACAAACAAATTATTATGATAGCTCACCTAAATGTCTGTTTGATCATATATTTCTTGAACTTATCATGGGCAACCATGAATTGAGTTTTTTAAACATACAAATTAAGCATTATAAAAAATATATGAAATTACAATTCACCAATTCTTTTTTAAGGGATTGACAATCGTTTAATAGATGGTTAAATTGTATGATTCCATCCTGAGATATTGACATTTATTTACATTACAGAGAATTAACAAATGATTCTCTTTAAGAGTTTAGGGTAAATATGACTTTGAGTTGCACTAAATGCATGTGTAACGACCGGTAAAATGAATAAGTAAAACTAAAGCCTAACGACCCAGTGTTACGGTGTAATGAGGTTTTATATGGTGTAATATTATCCCGATCTAAAGAGTTTAGGCAGTCAACGTCTGGTAACGTGTTAGAATCCATATAGAATGACTTGTTTTAATGTTGGTTAAGGGTGCAAGGGTTTGTGCCAAGCCAAGGATGGCAAGGCCTAAGCCATAGGCCAAGGTTGCCATTCTTGGCCAAGCACTGTCCCAAGGTTCACAGACCACTCCACGGTCAGTGGCCTTGACCACGGTCCATAGAAGTAGCCACGAGGAAACCAAGGCCTTGAGCCAAGGTTCTGCCTCAACTCCACGAGCGACTCCACTGCCAGTGGTCATCACCATGGTCCGTAGAGTTGGCCGTGCAGATGCCTTAGCTATTTTGAGGTTGGCAAGCTTTAGATGAGATAATATTAGCCTAGGAATCACTGGAACCTTCACGGGCCATGGTCCCACTTCACGGTTTGTAGAGTCTTCCTTGATCCCTGACGGGGCTATCCAAGCTAGAGATTTTTAAGTAATTTTTTTTAATGTTTTATTATGTGGGGTTAAATTTATGTGGTTTATATCATTATTATAAATAGTTTTATGTCTTAAAACTTTTATTTTACTCCTCATTTCAAAACACCCAAATCAATACCCCATAAGTTCTTTCTTTCTAACACAAGGAAGAAGAAGTGGGAGCTACAGTTTGGATTCAAGAATTTTCTTTATCAAATTTCATGAGAATCTTAGTAAAGGAATGGTGATACATATCATCTAGGGTTAGCTTTCACCCTAGATTCAATTTAAAAGATGTTTTTTAAAGCTTTCAAGTTCGAGAAAAGTCTTGGTTTTTACTCAATCTCATGGGTTCTTTATCCAAATGATTTTAAAGGTTTCTAATGGCATATTATGGTTATATTGTTTTTCAATCGATGATTTAAGATAAAAATACTCTATGAACCCATGATTTCTCTAAATTCCTAATTTGTGCCTTTATAAAGTGGTTCGTTGATACTGAATGCATATGAATAAAACTTCTCTAATTTAATTTAGATTATTGAAGTATGTTTTCATCCATGCCCTTATTATGGTGAATTGTTGGTGTATTGGTATTTGAGATTTATGGCCTTGAAGGCATGTTGTATTCCATTACTTTTTCAATTAGAATTGTGGATTTGATGTTGATCCATTTGAAAGGTAGAGGTGTTTACTTAATGCATCTATTATAGTATATGTGTGTGAGGTCTCTATGAATGTGTTCTGATTATGTATATAATCCATGGTCTTATGAATGAAGTATTAATAAATGAATGTGGGAATGGAGATGGATACTCATCCATAAGTTGAGGCGGAGTGTCTAATAACAATCTCAAATACCCCTTCCTAATGATTAAATTTGGAGTTTGAGATAGAGGGTCATCCATAAGTTGAGGCAGAACGTCTAGTAGCAATCTCAATATCTCCTTTGAGATATCTAATGAATGTATGTTGGAATGGAATGTGTACCCATTTATGAGTTTAGGCGGGGTATCTAGTAACAATCTTTTGTCTTTTAATGATGAAATAAATAATGAACTATTTATGGGAATGTAGGCTAAGCACCGAGTGGATATTGAATAAGATGGATACTCATCCATGATTTAAGGCGGGGTATCTAGTATCAATATCTTAGGGTGGATGCCCATCCGTGGGTTGAGGCGGGGTATCTAGTAGCATCCTCCTTATCCAATAACTACATATACGCATAGGTCTAGCTAGTGGATCCATTTAATCTAATTACTTGTTAGTTAGGAAAGTAGACCACCTCTATATAGTGTGGGGATTTATGACATCATATTCCATGATCTATATCTCATGGTATATGTCAATTAATACTTATTCCCATCATATGAGTTGTGCACTGTAGTTACTTGAGAGGCTCTACAAAGTGTGTTTAATAGTATGGAATGATATGCATACATTGCACAAGTAGGCTTTGATAGGGTTATAGTGGGTTCTCTAAGTTTTAGTGACTAGTGTATGAAAGTCCTCTAAATGATCTAATTTAAGAATGTTAACTCACAAATGCTTAATGTGATATGTGTGTTATACTTGGGTGATATTATGATTTATTTTCCGTTGTCTTGCCTTATAAATGTTATTTCTCTTATATATGATTATGGTGTAAAGGTGAAAAGGAATGAATGGTAGGTTCGCTCTTGGTGACCTCAATGTGGTGTGGATGATGGTATGTGATGCTATTCATGCAATCCACAAGGTATAGCATAAATGTTACTTGAGGTGAAGGTCTAAAGCTAAAGGTAATGGTTTGCTTCTAGCTACTGTCTAAATGTGAAGTTATGGTTTATATGATGATTATACTTTCTTATGATGTCTTTTATGGTAATGATATTTCAAAAAGTGGCATAATGTGTGATTTCCACCCAAAACGCCTTTTTCTAAGCATTTTTTTGCGTGGTTATCATACTTAGTACTTTTCTGTGTACTAACCCATATTTCTTCATGTTTTACTACAAGTGTATGTTCGAAAATGTGATTCCTTCTAGCTATTTTGAAGTTCTTGGGTCGCTATTCCTCCAAGACTTGGTATGTCCTTATAGACTCGAGGACAAGACTTCTATGTTTCTTTAATTCATGTAATAGACATTAAATAGTTGTTTCGATTGTAAAGGGTTGTGTCCCTAGTATGTTTTTATGATTGTTTCTAAGTTTACCATGTGAGATTTAGACTTCGTTTGAATTTCAAGTTTTTCTTTCAAATGAAGTTTCTATATTTTGGTTTTTAAGACTTTTAATTTTGCACTATTTCTATATCTAATGTTATGAATGCTATGAGACTTTAATGAGGCTTTTCAGAGTGTTGTACTCTGTGTCACGATTGGGGGGGGGGATCTCTTGGGTCGTGACAACATGCATGTCATCATAATCTTTAATTCATAACAAAAGAATATGCTATCAATTAAAAGAAATTTCATAACTTTACTAGATTTCTAACAACCTTTTGCTCTTTTTTTCTTTAGCCATCTCCATAATTAATCACCTCCAAGAAACATTATAACAATCAAACTACCCTCAGAGCAAATTCGAAGAGTTAGTGGTCATCGTTAATAAAAATATCAACTAAGAGTTGGGGTCGAATTCCACAAAGACTGATTTAGTGCAAGAAATTCTATTAGGAAAAGTACAATGTCAATCAATTTTCTTGCAGTAGTAAGAATAATTTATGGATGATTTCACCAACTCTACGAAAAAAATTTTGATACCAAAAGTAACAATTAAAGTAAAATTTCAGAAATTCAAATAACTAACTAGTAATCTAGGGGTGTGGGGATTGGAAATTGATATCACTGAGGTAATTGTATTGCTCAATAGTTCTAAAAATTCATGGATAGGCTGGGTCATCATCAGTGACACTAATCTTCTTTCGATTTTTTATCATTAGCTGGTAGAATCTCCTTTTAGTCTAATCTTTTTCATAGCTAAACAATCCTTACCTTACAGTATTCTCTGTTTCGAGCAAAATTAGGAACAACATATCTGACCCATAACCTCTTTTTCAAGCAAACTACACACATCAAATTTAAATTGCATGTATCAAACTAATTACTCACTCCTATCAATCTCTTTCAAGCATGAAGAAAGAAAGTGGGATTATGTTTTAACTTCAACCCATATGTTAACCCCATGCTCTTTATCAAAATCCATGGACAAACAACAACAAAAACAGAGCATAACACTGTGTCCACAACATTAAATCAACATCAAACCTCATAATTGCACTCCCTAGACTTTGAGAATTTAGCCACCCATCACAAAGTGTAAAGAAATAATATCTATCATGAAGGCAAGCATGAGTGATGTAAATTGAAAAAATTATAAGCAACACCCACTTTGATTTTAACTTCATATTGGCAATTTAAAGAAGCAAAGTTGAAAACCTCAAAACTAAAGATGTTCTTCACATGGTAAATTGTTTTCTATTAAAAGGAAAGCTCTTAGCTAAAGACTAACTAAAAATTCCCTTTCCACTTTCTAATTTGGGATATTTATAATATTCCATAATTTTTCCGAACATTCACTATGTGACCACTTTGATGACGTTCGAAAGGATCACTAAGCTAATTCAACATATCATTGTTTGATTCTTAGCTCGTCTCTCTATTGATTTAGGCTTAAGGTTTTTGAACCTCATTTGATGAGCTCATTTGAACCTGGCTTTCATATTCTGTGAGTCATTAAGTACCACTTTTGTTCATCCTTTAAGCCTTTAGTTTACCTAAATTTCTTTCACATTCGGCGATGGTTAGAATTTTCACCCTTTGTGTTCGATGATTCATTTTTCCTCTTTAAGTTCACCAACTTACCCTAATTAATTCAAATGTTAAGCACTGTCACTTTAGGCAATATCGCACCAGTTGGGTGATCCGTCCTTCATCTTCGGCAATCAATAATGTGGATTTTACACTTCTTTCTATTTTTTTGCCTTTTCTTTGAAATATTCAACCTTGCATTGTCTCTTAACCTTTATAATAACAAATAATCAAAATATCATTAGAACATTACATGATTAGGCATTGAAGACAACTAAATAGGACTCTAATGAGTGTAAAACTACCACACATCAATACCTCCAACTTAAGATTTTGTATGCCCTCGAGTAAATCAAGAACACAATTAGTTCAACAAGGGTGTCTACAATAGTTCTTAATGATAGCTAATATGCAAGTTTCATTACAATACTACTCTAAATAAATGCAACACTCAATCATGGTCAAAGAGCTTAAAATCATTACTAGTCTTTAACCAAACTAAACTCAAGCTAACTATAGCTTCTTATCCAATGTAAATCCATGTTTCAACAAATGTGTTGAAGTACCCTCACATCAAGAACGATTTCATATTCTAATAGCTCTAGTCAATAAAGAAGTTAGGTATCAAAGCAATTCTCAAAGAGACATACAAGCCAGATTCATACCATAGGCTTTCCATATCTTCCAATCATCATACAACGTAGTACATGCAATATCTCAAACGTATTTTAGGTTTGTGATGGGACTTAGGGTTATAGTATGTTCAATTTGGTTTAGTGAATTCAACTTTCTGAAGCATTATTGCAATCATCTTAACCTATTCTCAAGTACTTTTCGTTTTTTATCACTTGAGAACTCAAACTTTGACTTGTTATTATTTTATTGGAGACCTCTTTTATTTCACCAAACTTTCTTTTTCATTTTGACTTTATAATTTTTGTTCTTCACAATCTCTTTTTCTAAATAAGGAGGAGTTCCTTCAGTTTGTAACATATTTCATATTTGAGTCTCACTTCATCTTTTTTTTCCTTCTACTTGGATTTCTTTCTCTTTCCTTTCCACGCCTCCAACTTAGGCTTTGTCCTATGTTTGGTATTCAAACAAACAAATATTTTATAAAAGACTTATTGGTGAAAAGTTAGTGCAATTTTTCTCAAGAGATTTTAACATGGTTGTCACCACTTTAAGCTAATATGGTGAAAAAATGGTTGCACACCCTCACAAGGTAGTCACAATATGGGTATGAACACTTCGTTTCCATTAAAAATTTCTACCCAAAATAATTCATTACATTCACAAAAGCTAGATGATTTGACTAACACGACAAATTCTAGGATTAAACAAGCATGCTTTCAAGTATAAACCTAATCACACATGTCAGTTCAAACACAATTATTTAGCACAACCTTACAAGATAAAACTTTTATGTGTGATGTTCAGTGCAAGGTTCACATCAAAACTTAGCTAGTTAACACATGATCCAAAATGTGTACTCAAGATTTTAGCCACATCGATTTATTCTTGTAATACTAATACTAAACACAATGCTCATCATGAGTACTATCCAAGACATCAATATTGTACACAATCAATCCTTGAATCATTATCAATAAAAACTCAAGTATTTCAAGGACTTCCAAAACATATGGATCAGTGAAAATGGAGAGACAAAAGGATCTAAAACATTAAACGACTATAATAAATAAAAATAAAAAATACAATAATTATCCAAAAGTATAAGTGAAAGTGCCACTACAACCAAAAGGGGAATTGTTGCACAAGTGTCCTCACCCCACCAAAATTAAAATCGTGGTTTCCTCAATGTGGAATAAAATAAAAGAAATACATTATGAGAGATAAAAGTCTCCATGATAGGCTATGTTTATGAAGTGCTTACACATAGAGTCTCAAAAGGAGTGGCAATATCATGTCCGTTAGTACCTTGCAAAGTGATCACAATATGCAGAAAAATAGGCTCAACTGAGGCATTAATGCCCGACACATCAACATGAGGAATGATGGAGTGTGAAGAGACTTCACTAGTGCCAACTATAGAGTTTTCTTATAGGGATCTCTCTGATGTAGTATACACCATCATATCTTCAGGATCATGTTGCTCTGTCACTTTCAAAGTCGTCCCCTGCTCCTCCTCTTTCTTAATATCCTCTTTATTCGTCTCCTCGTCATCAGCATTCTTGACTCTCTCCTTCTCCTCATCATCGAAAACATTATCAATGATAGTACCAACAGTAGTACCACCCACATTTGGTTGTTAATCCACATTTGAAACACTAGTAGGCATATCCTTGGGTGCATTGGGCAAGGGAACCTCCCACACAACATAAAAATATTTGTAGAGCTTATATGGTATACATCAACCCTAACAGTACCTTTCAGCCCTCATCATAGTCAGAGCATTTGAGATGCCTTTTTATCTGGTCTTAAGATTTCACCATTATCCTGAGGTTGTCTAACCTCTCTTCAAGTAGGAATATAATGGCCTCACACTAATTCAACCTATATCATGAGGGAGCCAACTCAACATCAATTTGCCTATCAATTATTTTTTGGAATATTCTTCACCATCCTATCTTCACTTATATCCATAAACTGAGTAAGATTTCTCATTTGGTAGATCATATCTTAGGTCGGGGGGGGGGGGGGGG
>NC_028641.1:34199461-34202045 GCF_001406875.1 Solanum pennellii
GGGGGGGGGGGGGGGGAGATCAGGAGAAAGGATAGAGAAAAGGTGCCACAATAGGTCAAGGATGAATGTTGGGGTGCACCTTCTTGCTCCACACAAGGATTTGAAAGAGTGGCCTTGGAATCGATCAAAAGTGATAGGATCAACCATGGGTATTGTATCTAGTGGTGGCGTCTTCTTCCGTGTCACATCATCCAATAGTAGTTTGTCTCGATCTGCGAGATGTTATTGGGAGAAGCAAGGGTGATATGTACATTAAACATGCCCAGAAAGGAACTCATGTATCTTGACATATTTGTCTAATCAAGACAGGAAATGGGACGGAAGTTTGTTCTTGTTAGACCCTCATAAAGATTTCTTGACTAATAAGCCCACCAACACTGATCTCTATCCTTTCCATGATGTTGCCAACTAGTACGACCTTAGGAAGACAGAGAATTGACTTATTTTGAGATGACATGCTATTATTACTAATGAATTCAAACCAATAACATGAAGCGACATTCAAATCATTCTTTTCAATCTTTGCTCCACTAACCATCCATGGTGGGGAGATGTCAGAGATGAAAGGGGCCAGCCAACCCTTCAGTTCCTCTAAATCTTTATTTATTCATAGTTTAAAATACACATTGCTAGTTCCATTTTTATCCAATATCACATTTATCTTTCCAACGTGGCATGGAACCATCTTTCAAACTTTGACTTAAGCCAAGGTCTTTCATATTGTGCCCTTTCTCTTGTTTGGCAAAACTTATGTGTAGGTTGCACAGAACACTCATGCCCATGCTAGGACTCAAAGAGGTCGGGGTTTTATGAACCTTTTGAACCTATGAAATTCAATCATATCCCATATGGTCTGGTACTCACTTATCTTCCTATTACTCGAGAGTCTTCTCTCTTTTAAAATAGTGTGTTCTCCAGCAACCTTGAGCCTTTTAAGGGCTCTTCGAGCCATGATCAATAGAATACGAAGGTGAGTGCATGATCTTGAGAAGGCGGCACCAACTTGGATAGAATATTAGTCATTTTTCTAACAACCTCTTTTTTTTTTTGCTCGCTTTACACATCGAGGAGTGCGGACTATTTTTCTTGTTGAGATGGCTCATTGATGACTATCTTTGTTGACTTTTAGTAGTAGTGGGAGAATTACCATATTCTATAACAGATTATGTATCAGAAGTTACAACTCATTTCTTGTGTTTTAACCATTCTTACAAAGTAAAAGCATTTAAACATAAATATGGTGAAGGTTAGTTGAAATCAAACCCAGAAGTGCATTTCAATATATTTTTATGAACTTCTTCTACTAGAAGAATATTCACCTAAAAGGTTAGGGGATCTTAGGTAAGCTTGCGAAATCAACAATTCATTAATCTAAAGAACACAGGCAATATGGGCAGTGTCATCTCTAACTCGGCAATTTGCAAAATTGGTTTTGGCGGGATAAGACAAGTCTGCAGAGAGTGACAATGCAAACTTAAAAATAATAGGCACAAAGGGTGTTGTCCACTCCCACCTAAAGATATGATGAGTGAGTTTTGGGGGACTTACACAAGACGACGAAAAAAGACAGTATACAGGTCACATATTCAACCAAGACTTATACAAAGTGATTCGTCCAACTCTCTTGGCCAACTAAGATAAACTCGTTGATTGGTAGTGATCAACTTAGCGTCTATTTTCACAAATTCAACAACAATACGCAACCATATTGTCACGACCCAAAACGAGCCGCGAGTGGCACCCACATTTATTCTCCTATGTGAGCGAACCAACCAATCTAATCCCAATTTCTTACCAATATTTCAACCATAATAAACAGAATATAATGCGGAAGACTTAAAACTCATTAATATAACCAATAAATAACTTCTAAAATTTAATACTTATTATTCCCAAAATCTGGAAGTCATCACCACAAGAACATCTATCCTCAAATTACTAAATCTAAGAGTATCTAAGAAGCTAAAATAAATGAACGGCTAGTCCATGCCAGAACTTCAAGGCATCAAGACGTAAATGAGAGAGAATTCAGTCCGAGCTAGGAACAATAGCTCACCCTGAAATCTGACGTGATGAAGACTGGCTAGAGTTGAGGATGAGTTGAAGACGATGGAATGTTTGCTGCACTCCACAAATAACAAAGAAAAACAAATACAAGTAGGGGTCAGTACAAAACACAAGTACTGAGTAGGTATCATCGGCCAACTCAAAATAGAAAGCAATATATATCGAATAATAACATAAAACCAACAAAATACTTAACAGGTGATAGCAAGAAGTATAAGAATAATTTGCAACAACACCAAACACATCTATGAGGACTCAAGCCTCCACACCGTACTCACGTAAGAATTAGGTTCTTCAAATCGGTGTATATTAGCATAACTCAAGATTCATTCTCTTTGTTCTTCTTGTGTCGGAACGTGACACTCCGATCCCCTACTACTATGTGTCGGAACGTGACACTCCGATCCCCTACTATTCTGGTGTCGGAACGTGACACTCCGATCCCCTACTATTATGTATCGGAACGTGACACTCTGATCCCCTACTATCCTGGTGTCGGAACGTGACACTCCGATCC
>NC_028641.1:34203035-34203481 GCF_001406875.1 Solanum pennellii
GTCACCTTGACCGGAATGAAGTGAGCAGACTTAGTTAATCTGTCCACAATTACCCAAATAGAATCAAACTTACTCAATGTCTTTGGAAGACCAACCACGAAGTCCATTGCAATTCTCTCCCACATCCATTCGGGAATGGGCATTCTCTGAAGTGTTCCTTCGGGCCTCTGGTGTTCATACTTTACCTGCTGACAATTCGGGCATTGTGCGACAAAATCAACAATGTCACGCTTCATCCTACTCCACCAAAAATGTTGCTTTAGGTCACAATACATCTTGGTTGCACCAGGATGTATAGAATATCCTGAACTATGAGCCTCTGTAAGAATAGTGTGGATCAAATCATCAACACAAGGCATACATATCCTTCCATTAATCCTCAAAACACCTTCCCCATCGATTTTTGCGTCTTTAGCCTCTCCTCGCAACACCTTATCTCGGATCCG
>NC_028641.1:34205116-34216801 GCF_001406875.1 Solanum pennellii
TCTCTTGCATTAGCACTGCACCCAAACCAGAATAGGATGCATCACAATAAACAATAAAATTCTTGCCTTCCACTGGCAAGGTAAGAATTGGTGCAGTAGTCAACAAGGTCTTGAGATTCTGGAAGCTTTCTTCACATTCATCCGACCATACAAATGGAACATTCTGCTTAGTCAAATTTGTCAGTTGGGAGGCAACCGAAGAAAATCCCTTGACAAATCGACGGTAGTAGCTAGCTAAACCAACAAAGCTCCTTAACTCTGTAACATTAGTATTTTTCTACTTCTGGGGCCTCAAACTTACTCCAAATATCATAAACTATTACCCAAAAAGATGATTTACCCTAAAGAAGGTCGTCACTCCATCTATCATTAGGTAAAATCATGCAATCGGATCAATATTAGTCTAATATGACTTTTCACATATAAGATTCAACTAAGACCCTCAATACACTAGGTTAAATTCCAAATTTTCTCCAACATAAGCAAGTTGAGCTATTTTGGCAACGGAATAAACTATCTAACTCATGGACACAATTCAATATGATTATTTAGCATTACCCCAAGAAATAAATAGTAATATACTTCAAATGGCACTAAGCCCACATCAAACCCAACAAATCCCAGCATTAATGATCATATAGAAATCAAACACCAACCTCAAATAGTAGCATAACACAAAAAAATAGGGGGAATAGGGATGGGGTCAAGATGCAAGCAATCCAATGCACTTCGAGTAGTTAAAATCAAACAAAATAGGTATAAAATCACTAAAATGAAGGTATAGGGGAGTTTAGAAGGGGAATGAGCACAAAAAGATGATTTAAAAATTTGAAAAGACTCTTGGCCTATTTACCTCACACCCACTCGATAAACTTTGACTAATGTCACCAAACACATTTGGTGAATCACCAAAGGAACAAAAGCTCATTGATGAGGCTTGAAAGATACCAAACCTGAAGGCTAATAAACTTGATGGAGTTTTCATAGTGTACTTCGATGGATCACCAATTAGAGTTCAGATCAACTAAGTTAACAGTAAACTATTTCACCTTTTCTAGCTAAGAATGTGGATAGGAATTTGTCATCACAATGCCTTCATTATGGCACAACATAATTCTGAGTTCTTCAACAATCATTCTTGATATTCGGTATGGTTTCACTTGGAAACATTCTCTTTTGTATTAAATTAAGCTGGGTGGATATCTGACACATTTAAGTCTCAAGTTGTTTGATATACATCAAATGAGAATTCATTGTTTGAGTAGAAAATGGTCTGAAACACCATGTGTTGGGCATTGTAGGAGTAATTTTCAAAACTACAATATGTCTAATGTAGATGTTCACCTCCAAATCTTTTGACATTTTGGATCTGGTCCCTAAGTTTTACAATCTTTGAGGGAGGAAAGAATCTCTCCAAGAAGGCTTAAATCAAATCTTCCCAAGAAGTAATAGAATCAATTTGGGACTCCGCAAACCATATTGTAGTTTCACGCATCAAGGAGAAAAGGAATAATCTCAACCTTATGGACACTTGTGAGATAATATCAAACATAAAATGACCCATAAGCATCCACAAAATTCTAAAGGCGTTCATGGAGTCTTTATCAGCTAAACCCTCGAACATTCCTCTCAATTGGACCGATTGTAGAATTGTTCCGATTACATGCATTTATGGTTTTGAATAACGATCATGTGCATGTCTTTCAAATAACCCCGCCCGTAGTGACTATCATTGTCACTACCGTGGTCACTTATATATTACACCTGCAAATCAGCAAACGACAACACCAAGAAACAATTTACTACAACTAAATAAATTTACAAACTAATTTCTCAAATATAATTCTTACCCAGCACTTCCCGCAGTGGCACCACTTTTATAACTCTTAAACTACTCTCAAGATAACTTCAAAGAGTAAGCAGTCGTCTTCAATAAAAGAAAACTCAATTAAGAGTCGGACGGAATCTCATAGAGAGTAGTATAGCGTAGGGAATTATATGAAGAAATATGTAATGTAAATAAATTTATTTGTAGTTGTAAGAACAATGGGTAGATGATTCCACCAATTTTACGAAACGAATTTTGGTATCGAAAGTCATAATTAAATTATGATTTCAGAAATTTAAATAAGTAACAGAAATTTAGGGGTGTGAGGATTGGAAATGGATGTCACATAGGGATAATTGTGTTGCTCAATATTGCTAAACCTTCATGTATAGGTTGGGTGATCTTCAACGACACTAACTTTCTTTTGATATCAAAGCACAAATTCATAGAATCTCCTTTCGATCTAATATGCTTAAAACACAAACTCTAAGGATACTTTATGCCCAGTTAAACATTGTTATATAGATAAAAATGGAACGTGCGGCTCGAGGGAGTATTATTAGCTAGTCTATGTTTGTATATGATGAGTGATGTGTAAAGTAGTTGAAAAGCGGGTAATTGAAATGTGACTATATAGTATAAAAATAATAATAACCATATATAGTCTAGTATTATTAAAGATCGTATTTTAATTATTGACTGATTTAGTTTAGCATGTTTTAATTGATTAGATTATCAGAAATTTATAGATTGACTTCATAATTTAGGTGGTTGACTAGTTCAGTTACTTTAATACATTATTATTGATGATCTTTTTATTTCTTGTTAAAGCAGTGGTTGAGGTAGATTCTAAAAATAGCATGGAAATATAAAAGATAAAGCTTCCTTTTAGAGTGGATTCATTTACAAAAGGCATCTTAAACCATTATGTTTTATAACATATTCTATTTTATTTGTTCTAGGTCTACTGTAAGTTTGATTAATTAAAATTCGTTTGAAGGGATGTATAGTAGGATATATCAAGGACTTATTGTTCTTTTTTGTTTTTTTGTCATACATTTAGTAGGATAAATAAGTCTGAATGTACAATAATTCAGATTATAAAGTATTGGTCTTTTCTCCTTTGCCTTTTTATTATTTGACCTACTAGTGTATTGTTCCTTTTTTTTTTACGTTTGTGGATCCCAAGTCTTTCCATTTTCCACATTCATTAAAGATAGGAATATTGTCTTTTAATATTTTGTAAATCAACTAATTTAAATCAAGAGTAAAATCTTTTTTGTACTCGAACGTATTTTCTATTTTTTATTAAAAAGATTAACCATATATTTACCATAAATTATTGAAATATTATGTTAACTAGCTAAGGATTTCATCTTATCTATGTTTTAATATTTTTTAATTTTCATATGTTGTCCGGTACCCACATTGTATCTTGACTATTTCGGATTCGCATCACGTAGTGCCCCATTCAGGGAAAGCAATCCCTACCAATGATTTTTCCCACACCAACAGGCTCAACTCAAGACCTCTCGTTAAGCATGAACTAATATCCAATGTAAAGCAAAAATATTATATTATGATCAAGAAGGAACTATGATATTTTCCAATAATTTGTCCTATAGAAAACCAAAGTAACTCCTTGACGAGACAAACTACCTTTAGCTAGGGTCATTTTTGCCCTTCTTCCTAGTTCCCCACAAATAATGATTTGCATGTGTTATACATATATATATATAGTATGATTGGGACCGACAAACAATAGCAGAATCCATTACCTACATCTCGTCTTCTCTTGATCATTACTCCAACGGCCCTTAACAAGATCAAGGTTATTAGAGAACACACTATTCTAAAATAATGACGACTCTCTATGGATGGAGTTATAAATTACTACTCGGCCATCTGGGATACTACCTAGTTTCATTAGTGTGAGGGGTTTACAAAACCACGACTTCCATATATTCCTGCATGGATCTAAGAGCTCTACATGGACTATTCCCGGTCCTTGCCAAATAAAAAAAAGGGAACATTTGAAAGCCCTTGAATGAAGTTGAAGTGCATGGTAAGATCATACAATGCAACACATATACTATCTACACTATTCTAGGCACTCCAAAGGTTGGTTGGCACCACTTATCTCCGATACCTCTCCATCATGGATGGCTCGTGAGGTGAAGATAGAGAAGGAAGATATGAATTTTGGGACTCGATGTTGGTTTGGATTAACAAGTAGAAAAATCATTCCATTTCAAAATGAATTAATTCCTAAATGCAAAAGGTTTTTTCGGTGAGTATGACAATTGGTATGGAAAGGAAAAATGTAAGGTCGATTATTATGGATGAGATATTGATGAGGGTTAGATAAGAGCACACCTCTCCCTCATTTCTAGTCTTAATCACATATATGTGTGAGGTTCCGTGAGTTTATTTTAGAGAAATTACTAATGTGCATATCATCCCAACCTCCTCTAATGACATCTAGAAGATACAGGGAGAGTACTTAAGGGATGATGCGACTAGGAGCAAGCTGTCACCACCAGACACTACGCTCGTGGTTGATCTCGACACTCTTGAGACTAAGGCCACACCATATGCTCCTTCTATGGAGCAATCATGTATACCCCAACTTTGAATCATGACATCTACGTCTACTTCTATTGCTACTGCACCTACCCCAAATCTTGTCTCTCGACCCCCCTTTACCCAGGCCATGATTTATCTAATGGACAATCTTGTCCGGTCTGTAGATGTACAAGGTACACGGGTGGAGAAGCATATGTATAAACTTATTGAGTGGTGATTAAGGTCAAATTATCCCCCTTAAGAGAAAAGTTGACTTGGTATGAGGACACTATAATGTCACACGGAGAGAGGTTGGATAACCTCATATCTAGGTTAGAGGCCCGAGAAAAGGCCAAGGATAGTTCAAATGTTTTTTGTACTTGGAGGGATGATATTCCACCCGTAGGTTGATATGGACCAGTTGAGGTGAGGTTCTTTTGCCTGATAGTTCTGAGGTTGTACGTGTGCTGAATGTCGTGGCTAACCAGCAAAGTTTTGGTGGAAAAACTATTTATAATACTATGGTTGTTGATGTAAATGTTGCGAGAGACAAAGATAACGACAAATATAATTCTGTTGATGAGACAAATAAGGAGGAGATTTTGAGAGGGAGGGATGAGTTCCAATTTTTTTTAACTAACATAGCTACATGATCTTGAGGAGACGAGGTCCATGCTACATTAAAGAGATTTCGTGAGGAGACCTCCATAGTTGACAACACTGGAGACTTTTTACACTCCATTCTCTCATATGTGTATCGGGCATTGATGCCCTAGTTGACCCTCCTTTGCTACCTCCTTTGATCACTTTGTCAGGCACTTATGCTCAGTATAAGGACACTCCTCCTAGGACTCCAAATTCGAGCAATCTTCAGGATTTTCTATTAAGAGGAATTTTATCTCTCATCCCATAATTTATTATTTTGGTTTACATTGAGTACATTTTTTTAAATTTTGGTTGGGTGAGGGAACTTGTGTTAATATGCCCCTTTCAATTGTATTTTGTTACTTTCAGTTTTACTTTTAGATAATTATAGTATTTTGTTATTTTTGTTTTATTATAACAATTTGATGGTTTGAGCTAATTTTTTCTCTCCATATCTTTATGACCCATGAGTTTGGAAATATTTGAAATGCTTGAGTTTTCATGATAATGGTTTGAGTATCAGTTATGTTCAATATCATTTTCTTGGATAATACTCATGATGAACATTGTGTTTGGTGTTTGTATTGCAAGAATAAATCGATATGGTTGTACTTTTGAATGCTCTTTTTCAATCTTGTGTTCAGTATGTGTGTTTTGATATGAGTCTTGCAATGAGCATCGCACCTAATCTTTTGATATTGTTGGGTTGTGCTAAATAATTGTACTTAAAGTGTCGTGTGTGGTGAGGTTTTACTCGAACGCATGCTCGTTGAATCCTATAATTTTCCTTGTTACTCTAATCGTCTAGTTGTGGTGAATGTAAGGAATAATCTTGGGAAGAAATTTTTAGAGGAAACCCAAATGTTCACACTTTTTTGGACTACCTTGTGAGGGTGGGCTACCATTTGAGCCTAAATCTTTTGTTGAAAATCGTGTTGAAAACTCTTGAGCAAAATTTCCCTAACTTCTCGTCCATAAATTTCTTTTTAAAGCATTAGTTTGTTGAATAGGCAACTTAGGTGAAAAGCCTAAGTTGGGGTGTGGAAAGGAATGAGGAAAGAAATCTAAGTGGATGGAAAAGAAAGATGAAGTGAGACTTAACTTTGAAATATGTAACAAAAAGAAGGAACCTTTCCTTATAAAAAAGAGAGATTGTGATGGACAACCATTTGAAAATTGATATAAAAAGGAATGTTTGGTGAAATGGTGAAATAGAAAGGTATCCAACAAAATGATTGACAAATAAAAGTTTGAGTTCTCAAGTGAAAAAAAAAAGAATGGAAAGAACTTGAGAAGATGTGAAGATGATTGCAACAATGTTTTGAAAAAGTAATGTCACTAAGCCAATCGACCAAACCTTGACCTTCAGCCCCATCATAAGCCTAAAAGACCCTTGATATCTTACATGAACTAGGTTGTGTAATAATTGATCATATGGGAAAACCTATGGGTTGAAGCTTGCATGTATTTCTCTTATGGAGACTGAGAGTTTGTCACAAGCCGAGAACACCCCCAAGTTGCGACACAGCGTAATCGACCTCTAAGAGGACTTATTCAAGTCTCTTAGCATTCATTCATCACATAGGTATGAAAAGTAAAGTGGAATTAAAACTTTTCACTGTAAAATCAATAAGGAAACTCTTTTATAAAACATAAGAAGAAATGAGTCTCATCACAAGTCATTTTAGACAAATCTTATTCTCATAGGATCATAGCCCTTACATTCAAAGAAAGATACTTGTATTTATACAAAGTCTTTAATGAAAGAAAGCTAGAAATAAAATCTATGTCCTGGAACATATGACGACATACCAAGAGTCTTGAGAGAAAATCCTACTTCCCAAGGTTCAACTCTAAGATCCTCACTTTTTTCCACCTTTAGTTGTAGAAGTAGAGAAGAATATCGAGTTAGTACAATTCAGCACTAAGTATGACAATCATGCAAAAACATGCTTTAAAGAGGATATTTTAGTTGAAATATGTTTTTCATGCTATATTTACAAACCTTCATGAACCTAGTGTAAAAGATATCATACAAGTCAATCATTAACATTCAAGGTCATACTCCCATAATTCTCAACATATAACCATATTCATTAAGTAACCCATTAACCGTTTAGACCCTCTATTCAAAATTATCCTGAGACCCACCTAGGTAGGACATGAGAAAACCGCCCATACAACCTCTTGAATACATACCTTAAAGTCCCTTAAGAGTACCAAAGATAAGGATACTTCCTTTCCATCACAACTCAACAAGTCAACATTCATTACTAGAAGAAACATTCATGCATTTAAGAACATCACATAAGGACCATCCCCTAGGATAACTCTAACTTACACTAGTGCAATGTGAACATAGCATCCCCTACTAATACTCCCACTTAGTGCTCCTTTGGAACCACCCTAGACTAGGCACATCACATTCAACAAGTCTCATAACCATCATTAACATTAGACATAAGACCAACATGCTTCATTAACATTCGACATAAGGCCAACTTACTTCATTAACATCATATAGAAAATCCATTCATTCATTAACATTACAAGGACACAGCAAGACTCCCATTCCACCACCTACCATAAGTAGTACACCCTTAGGAAGACATAGTTCATTACATTATTTTGTGGGGGCAAGCTTTAATCGACATAGACCATGAGATCTAACATGAAATCCCGGTATTAATCCCTACCGAATGAGGTATCCCGACTTGTCTAAGTTAGGGTTTATGTGATTGTTTTTTCGTATATACATGTTTCCATTCATTTTGTTATTTAAAACTGATTTGGAAATAAATTTGTAAAAATATGGTTCACATGAAAGAATTATGCTGTACTAAAATATCATTTAATTATCTTTTTTTTAAAAAAATTTTGTCATATAATTGATACTTAGTTTTCGGAATAAATAAAAGATAAAATAAATTTTTTTGAATATCATTCTTAAGATCTGATAATGAAGATTTAAAACTGTTTTATGCTTGATATTATCATTATTATAATCATAATCATAAAACTTTCTAAGTTACAATTTATCTTTCTAATGTTTAATTTTATTAGATTTCTAGTTTTCTAACAAGATGATGATATAGCTTGTGAGAGTATTTATGACTTTTAAATTATCAATAAATTATCCCGTAACGAACGGATATGTATACTAGTATATATAATAGGAGAAGAAAAAATTATACATATTAGCACTACAAATTTTTCAGAATTTAAATTATGAATAATTAAATATTATATATCAAATCAAATATTCTAAATTCTAAAATTTAAAAGAAAAATACAATTGGCAATGAAGGATCAATTGATTATTTAACTCCTCTTTAATGAACATTAAATAGTTCATTATTATTATTTGATTATTTAACTCCTCTTTAATGAACGTTAAATAGTTCATTATTATTATTTGAAATATTATCTAGGGATGATTACTATTTAAAAAATAATAATTTATACACTTTTTAAAAATCGAAAATAAAATGGCATTTATATAAACAGTGATAAAAGTCCTCAAATTACATAAACACCCTCACTGACAAAAGACTTCAATTTACATACAAATTTACTATTTTAAAACAAATTACTTTATAACGTTAAAAAAACGACAGTTATATAGATACTAATAAACTTTACAAATTACATAAACACTAACACTGTCAAAAGTCATGAAAGTTCTATATTTTTTATATTCTTTTTGAAAGTACATTTATAAATTTGTAAAGATTGTTTATTAAAAAACCATTGAATCTAGAAATATTTAATAGTTGGTGTCTCCATATTTGATGAATATATTATTTAGGATCGTAGTATAAATATATCAGTATTTTTTTTCATATTTATAAAAAGTAAAAAATTAGAGCAATTTCATAACTACTCAACAACCGTTTCCTTTATAAGAAAACTTCAACTACATCAATAGACTGTATTTTTAAATGCATGTATTATATACATCAAAGTTCTTTCACTACAAAAATTTACTTGCGTGAAATTTGTAAATAAGACATGGCTACACAATTTTAACACAATTTAAGAAATTACACCCAAATCAATGCAATGAATTTGATAGCTCTTGTTGTTCGTTTGTGAATAATATCATATGAATTGAAGCCATGAATAATATCTTAGTCTTTAGAGATGGTTTTGCAGGATAAAAACATAATATTCATCCAAATTTTCTAAAAATTTACAAGACAATAAGTATCATAACAAATTAGTTTATAAATAAGATTCCCTTCTCTTTATTCATCAGTTTATATTTATCTGATTCTTCAAATTCTTCATTATTAATTTTTTTTTGATATTTTAATTCTTATTTGTAGATTGTGATGATCATAATATAGCATATTATGTGACAGTTTTTTTTTCTTCGGTTACTATGGAAATATGTGCTTGAACAAGGAGTGAAGGTGTATTTTGAGTTTGTTGATTTGATGCTTAAGTCTTAATAAGTGGATTAAATAGAATGTTGATTTTATTTTGTTAATATTTTCTAATTAATTGTGTTGATGCTTTCAAGTGTTAATTTCCCTTACAATTTATATCAGTATATTAAATATAATTCTCAAACTGTTATATATATATATATATATATATATATAGATATATATATTTGATTTATTTTGTGTACATGAGTTATTCTCTAATTATATTGATGGTTTGCTTACTTTAGGTGTTTTTTAACCAATCCTTTATATTTGTTGTCCTTACTTCTTCGGTGTTTGGGTCGGGAAACATTTTTGTAGTAATTTGGAATATCGTAGTCTAGTCCAGATTTGGACGAAATCTGAGTCAGCGAGGTCTAGGGATATCTGTTAAAAAAGAGAGATCTAATAAGGAATTCAATTGCATGAATGAATAACTAAGACGTTAAGGAACTCCTACGACTTTACCTAATCAAATTCGGGCGAGTAGAATTGTTGAAACAAATCTTAGCGTGAACAGGTAGTTTTTGAGTGTCATGGGATGAAGGTACACTGTGAAATGGTATTTGAAACACTTATTTAGCTCTCTGCTTCAGTGCAAGATGCTAAGGTGTGATCTTAATATCAATAAGTGATCTTAATAGCAATAAGGAAACGTTGTTCTCAGAACTGAACACTCAAGACTCAAAAACTCAAGGATTCAAGAGTTTTGATGCATAACATATAGAAATTCAATAAATAGGAATATAATTTCAATAGAAACTAGAAATCAAGAACTCAAATCAACTTATCTCAAGAATATTCAAATCTGGGGATAGAATCCTAGATTGCTCTTTTACTCATTTGAAAGTAGATGTAGGGTGTGAGGATGATCTAGTCCAACACTATGATAGGCTTACATGCCTCGAAGAACAAGACCCTTGAAGTAAATTGAAAAAGAACTTGGTTAGAAGCCTTAAAACCCCAACTTGAAGGAGAATAATCAAGAAAACATTTCTTGAAATTCTTGAATTACTTTCTTAAAATCTCTATGGCCAAGAATTATGATTTTCAATAGTGATTCATAATTCTTATGGAGGAATTTGAGTCGGGAAGAATGAAATTCTATGAGAAGGACTTACACTAAAGAAGAATCTTCAAAAAGATTGAAAGAATCTTGAAAAAATATTGAAAGTATGTTGAATGGAGTCTTCTACTTTGATTTTTCATTAAGGTTTTATCTTAGGATTTGAGAGAGAGAAGAGAATGATATATTAAGAGATGAAAATCTAATTGTTTTGGGTGATTAATTAGTTAAAAACTTTATTTTACTGTTTTCTTTGAGGTAAAAATGTAACATCTGCCAATTTTAAATAGCTAAGAAGAAGCTAAAAAACGAAAATAATCAGTTTTAGAAGGAATGAAATTTTGGAAAATTATTTATGTTAGGACGAATGACTTTTTTGTCAAGTTCAAACGGTCATAACTTCTTGATCAGGATGAGTTATGTGCATTTCTAGATATGATTGGAAAGTTCTCGAATAATCTTTTCAATGTCGCCAATTTTTCGCGATTTCGAGTTTGTATGAGTGAGTTATGTCATTTGGAAGTTGGTCTATTAGAATAAGGAATGTCCAATGCAGATTTTGAAAGGGTAGTTTGGTCTTTTCCTTACCCATTTAATTTTTTTTTGTAATTAAGATAGGATCTACTCGAAATTCGACCAGTTTACTCTTTTACCAAAACACACTAGGGCTTGGAGAAGAGATAGAGAGAGATAGTTAAGAAGAGGAGAAAGGAAAAGAGAAGCAAGATTCGCTATGATTGTCGAGTTCAGCTTGTGGATTTCGTCGGTGGGGATCCTTACAACGTATATGATATCACATAGCATTAATTTAATTCATCCACGCGCCAATCATTATTTATTTCAGCGAAGTTAAGTTCTTGAAAGCTTAGAAATTGAGTTCTTGAAGTGTTTGATGAAGTTATATAAACTAAAGATTCCAAATATAAGCTAGAATAATTAACCAAGTATTTATATAAAACCAAGTATTACTCTTAATATTATTTTTTAGTTTTGAAAATTAATAAAATGTAAAAAGCCATATGAATAATTATATAAGACATATACACCAGCTAAAACAATATCAGAAGTGTCAAAACCTTATGCTAAATAACTCGCATTCTAAAATTTTATTTATCACTATTATTTATTTTACTCATATATATATATATATA
>NC_028641.1:34217382-34256204 GCF_001406875.1 Solanum pennellii
TATATATATATATATATATATATATATGTATGTATGTATGTATATAATATATATATCTGTATGTATATATATATACATATATATATATATATATACACTAATTTATAAACTTAATTATTTTAAATTGTTTAATCTCGAGAAGCTCGCTAGTTAATTATATCGAGGAGGTCAAAATTTGTGTGTCAACAATTGTCCCTCATTTTACTTGGATTGATGCAAGGAATTCGAGGAAAATGAAATTGACCCAAACAATTTTTACCGATCACATTATCTTTTAAAAAAAAGATCTGGGTGCGGACTTCAGGAATTGTGGCCGTTCCCCAAAAATGGGTTTCCTACCTATCTCAGGCTATATGAGAATTTAGGCCACTTGTAGTTCAATACGTTTGATTTAACGCACAATTTTTGAAAGAATTCAAAAGACATCCCGATACCAAATTATAAAAGACCGAGATGCTCGAGAATAAGATTGAAGAGCGACTGTTGGAAGAAAGCCGAGTTTAGCTTGCCTACATATCCTTATTGCTAAAGAATCAGGCTGTTTGTAGTTTGACTCAATCGGTCAAAAAAGGAAATCTAATATGCTAGATAACCTTTGGTTCTGGACGAGTGACAAATTAAATCGAGTATGAAAAAGAGGTGTGTAATCTCTTAGTCATGAATGTGTTGAAAATCACACCCATAATTAAGAACTCACACGGACATAATTTCCAAGGCTCTTGGTGCATTGTCAATCAGATTCAAAATTTGCTTCCGGTGATACCTAAATTTCCGGATGCGAAATAGAAGAACTGAAAGAAAAACCCACATGCTTATGATTAGGGTGTGGTTTGATTGTCGTGGAAGTCGCTCCTCTGCTCGCGTCCTAAGAGTTTGACATTCCTCTTTGGACCGTGTTGTGTTGCATTCTTTTTGATATCGTCCGCACCTGTGGTATATTTTGGAGAATTCATCCTTTCGGATGCTCTCGACAAAGAATGAGATAAAACTTGTCAGCATTAAAATGCAATTTACATGGGAGACATTGTCTTTTACAGTGTCAACACTTAGTTGTTCTCCTTCTTCATTTGACGTCACCTTGATCGGTTGGAAGTAAAGCAAATAAAGCTTATGTCTTATGCTTGCAATGCAATCTTAAATGCACTTTTCATGTGCTGTCAACACGAATAAAAGTTGATGCAATGCCACTACTTTTCTTGATGTCAATGTTCTCTTCATCTGATGCAGACATAAGTGAAAGATGATGTAGCGCTGATATTTCACTTGGTCCCGTATTTGATGCTCTTTTTGATGTTTACTTTTATCATAAATAAAATGAATGTATCTGATGTCGATGGATAAATATTTCTCTTCGGCTACCCCATTTCCTTTTCCGACAGTGCATGACTTCTCGCGGGGCATGGATATCTTCCTGCGATGCATAAATTTCTTTGAGGTATGAAATATTCTCACGATGCATAACTTTCTGCAAGGTATGAGATCCTCTCGCGATGAATAAATTTCAACGAGACATGAAATCTTCTCGTGATGCATAAATTTGAACAAGGTATGGAATCTTCTCGCGATGTATAAATTTCTGCGAGGTACAAAATCTTCTTGCGATGCATAAATTTCTACGAGGTATTAAATCTTCTCGCGATGCATAAATTTCTGTGAGGTATAAAATCTTCTCGCGGCGTTAGGATATTAACTCGCGATGCATGAATATTAACTCGCGATGCATGATTTTCCGCGATGTATGGATATTGACTCGTGATGCATGATCTTCAGCTATGCATGGATATTGACTTGCGACGCATGATCTTTCGCAATGCATGGATATTAACTCGCGATTCATGTTGACTCGCAATGCATGTATATTGACTAGCAATGCATGAATATTAACTCTTGATGTCATCCTTGGTACCAAATGAAGATATTGCTTCAATCGAGCAGCATAGTAATCTTC
The DNA here is from genome assembly GCF_001406875.1 of Solanum pennellii. Classification (NCBI taxonomy): domain Eukaryota; kingdom Viridiplantae; phylum Streptophyta; class Magnoliopsida; order Solanales; family Solanaceae; genus Solanum; species Solanum pennellii. The sequence continues at coordinate 34,219,331 of NC_028641.1, forward strand.
TACGTGCTCTCTGGATAATCATATCATATCCAATGATGATAACAATAGAACGACTTCCAGATAGTATATCATCTTGATCGACAATAAAATAACTTACCCCTACGGGTAGTGTATAATATCATATTCGACATTATGATGCTAATGACGTCCTTTACGGAAATCGTAAACTCTTCCGTGAGATTTTCGCTTGTTTCACCTTCGAATCTAGCTGGACGTTCTTTATAAACTTAATGTTCTCAGAAATTGATTGAAATAAAAAATACATATTCCCAAGTCTCCGACATAAGCGATATAAAATGCTTCCTGCTTCTAGGAAAACTATTGATTCTGGGATAGTTTTCTCCTCCTCTGACTTCTCCATATTCATCCATCGGAGGAATTTGTTGATTTCAGAGCAAAGCTATAAATTTGCGTCCACTGAAATATTGTTAGTTTTAAAAACAAACTGATATCTGTTGATTGGTTTAGTTATCTTCTCCTTGTCCTTCTACCTCCGGTTGATTTCCCGATCTCCCGACCCTTGATATATAAAGACAAAATATTTTATGCCAAAACAAATGAAACGTAACAGGGAAAATTTATGAGAAACAAATTTTTGAGAAATATTATCTGGATAAAAAAGTCACTGCCAAGTCATGTCGTACCAAACTTAACAAAATTCTTTGAGACTGATGCTTGGAGGTTCATCTGATTATTCGTTGGGGAGTTTTCAGAGTCACTACAGACTTGCAGATAACCCCATGCTGAAGTTTTGAGGCCATCCTCAAAATTTCTGTCCCAGTTAACTGTCTTGCTTATCTTTCCACTGTAACTGAGTAGATCGCAGAATTTTTTTAGATCTTCTCAAAAAATCTGTCCCAGTTGCAAATCCCAAAGTATCTCCCATCTTGACTTGCTGAGGAAGAATCTTCCTCGCAAGATTTTTTGAGTCCCTCTCTAAAATTCTGTCCTTGTTTCTATTGTAAAGAGGAATAGGAATCTTATAGGAGATATGACCGACCCTTGTGGCGCCTACGTATCCCGTTAAGGCAGAAATCAGGTCAAACGTAGTTCCCTCAAAGGTTAACAAAAGTAAGAAATTTACAAAGAAACAGACCGAGTCTGACACAGGCCGTCTACGTATCGCATTCTTGAGAATTCAGGTCGATCATAGTTCAAATACAAAGAAATATTAGAAAGGATAAAAAGGGGTGACCGAGGCGGACATAGGCCGCCTACGTATCTAATTCTTGAGAATTCAGGTCAGACGAAGTTCATTACAAGAGGGATAAAATTTTAAACAAAGAAAATACAAGCAAAATGGAACGATTACAAGTAAATAACAGAAATGCAAACCGAAGCTTCACACGTTGTATCTTTTGACAGCATCCGAGTTGATTGGTTTCGGCCATGCGGTGCCATCCATCTCCAAAAGGACCAAAGCACCTCCTTATAATACCTTGCAAACCATGTAGGGTCCTTGCCAATTTGGTGCAAATTTCCTTTGTATTCGTCTTGATGAGGAAAATGCGCTTAAGGACCAACTGACCAATTTCGAAAATTCTATTTCTCACTCTTTTGTGGAAAGATCAAATCATTCTCTGTCGATATAGTTGACCATGACAAACAGAAACCATTCTCTTCTCGTCGATCAAGGTCAACTGATCAATTCTCTTGCTAACCCATTCATCATTAATCAACTCAGCTTTTTAGATAATTCTCAAGGACGGTATTTCAACGCGGCGGGTATGACTGCTTCTGTTCCATATACTAAAAAGTACGGAGTAGCTCCAGTCGGCGTTCTGACAGTCGTTCGATAACCCAATAAAGCATATGGCAACATCTCGTGCCAACCTCGCTAATTGTCAATCATCTTCCTCAGGATCTTCTTGATATTCATATTGGCAGATTCTATAGGTCCATTCATTTGAGGATGATAAGCAGTTGAAGTGCGGTGCGTGATCTTAAATTGCTCACATATATCTCTCATCAAGTGACTATTAAGATTTGCACCATTATCAGTTATGATCGACTATGGTACTCCAAACCTGCATATATAATTATTGGGAACAAAATCTGCCACAACTTTCTTGTTTAATGACTTGTAAGAAGCTGCATCCACCCATTTAATGAATTAATCAATAGCAACCAAAAAGAATCTGTGTCCATTTGAAGTTGATGGCTTTATAGGACCGATGACATCCATAACCCAAGCTACAAATGTCCAAGGTAAACTCATAGCGTTAAGTTCGTGAGGTTGCACTCGGATCAAATCGCCATGCACTTGACATTTACGACATTTTTGCACAAACTTGCAACAATCATTCCCCATAGTCATACAGAAATAACCGGCTCGAAGGATCTTTCATGCCAAAGTGAGACCATTCATTTGCGTGCCACAAACTCCAGCATGTATCTGTTCAATAAGCTTCATATCTTCAACAACATCGACACATCTGAGAAGACCCAAATCTGGAGTCCTCCTATAAAGGATTTCTCCACTCAGAAATAAATTAAGAGTCATATGGCGCATCAACTTCTTTTGGTTAGATGTAGCATCTTCAGGATAAGTTCAGACTACAAATACTTCTTTATATCAAGATACCAAGGCAAACCGTCCGGTTTTGCTTCAACATGATAACAATGGACTGGGTGTTTTTTCAACTCTATATCTAGAGGATCAATATAATCTATATTCGGATGTTTAATCATCAAAGCGATGGTGGACAGAGCATCGACCAACTCATTTTGTATTCTGGGAGTTTGCCTAAACTTGATCTTACGAAACCTTTTGCACAACTTCTGCACATATTGCACGTATGGTATAATCTTTGGGTTCTTCACAGCCCATTCTCCTTGCACTTAATGAATCAAAAGGTCTGAATCTCCAATAACCAACAACTCGTAGATATTCATGTCGATGGCCATTTTAAACCAAGAATACAAGCTTCATATTTGGCCATGTTGTTCGTGAAATTAAATCGGAGCTTAGCCGCCAGGGGATAGTGCTGACCAGATTCTAACACTAAGACTACTACAATACCTTTACCTTGATGATTTGCCGTTTCATCAAAGAATAATCTCCAAACTGGATATGCTTCAGAAATATCCTCACCCACAAATTACACTTCTTCATCGTGAAAAAATAATTCTTAAGTGGTTCATACTCTTCGTCAACGGGATTTTCTGCAAGATGATCAGCCAAAGCCTATGCCTTTATCGCTTTCTGAGTCACATACACAATGTCAAATTCACTCAACAACATTTGCCACTTTGCTAACTTTCCGGTTGGCATCGCTTTCTGGAAGATATACTTCAGTTGATCCATTCTGGAAATGAGGTATGTAGTATAAGAAGACAAATAATGCCTCAGCTTCTGGGCAAGCCACATCAAAGTACAACACGTTCTCTCCAACAAAGTGTAACGAGACTCATATGGAGTAAACTTCTGTCTTATATAATAAATAGACCTTTCTTTCTTTCCTGTCTCGTCGTGTTGACCAAGTACGCATCCGAATGCAGTAGCTGAGATAGACAACAACAACATTAAAGGACTACCTTCTTGCCGAGGAACCAATACCGGTGGATTGGATAAATTTTTTTTGATAGCATCAAAAGCAGTCTGAAACTCTTCAGTCCACTTTGTCGGGGCATCTTTCTTCAACAACTTGATAATAGGCTCACACACCACGATTGATTGAACTATGAATTGACTGATGTAGTTTAACCAACCTAAGAAACTCATTACCTCTTTTCTCATATTCGGCGGAGGTATCTCTTGAATTGCTTTAATCTTAGAAGGTTCGAGCTCAATACCGCTTCTGTTGACTACAAATCCCAACAACTTTCTGGCAGGAACTCCTTAAGAGCATTTGGCGGGACTTAACTTCGAGTTATAACGACACAAATGATCAAAGAATTTCCTTAGATGTGTCAAGTGGTCTGAAATCTCGCGGGACTTGATTATGACGTCATCCACATACACTTCAATCTCCTTATGAATCATGTCATGAAATACTGTCTTCATAGCCCTCATATAGGTAGCACCAGCATTCTTGAGGCCAAATGGCATCACTGTGTAATGATATACACCCCAAGCTGTAATAAAAATTGCCTTTTCTACATCTTACTCATCAATCAGAATCTGGTGGTAACCTGCATAGAAATCCACAAATGACTGCATTACATGCTTAGCATAGTTATCAATCAAAATATGAATATTCGGCAACAGAAAATTATCCTTCGGGCTACTTTTGTTGAGATTCTGTAGTCGACACAAATCGTGATTTTCCCGTCTTTTTTGGGGACCGAAAAAACATTGGCCAGCCAAGTTGGATATTGTGTCACTTCCACCAATCGAGACTCTATCTGCTTGGTGATCTCTTCCTTAATATTTAAACTCACTTCAGGCTTGAATTTTTGAGTTTTTAGCTTCACCAGATCAAACCCTGGGTTAATCGGCAGTTTATGAGATACAACATTGGTACTCACCCCTTGCATGTCACCGACTTTCCAAATGAACACATCGATATATTCAGTAAGCAAATGAATCAGGCCTTCTCTCCGAGCTTCATTTAAGTGGATGCTGATCTTAACCTCTTTAACACATTCTGGATCCCCCAAATTTACCATTTCAGTTTCCTCTAGATTTGGTTTATGCTGATTTTTGAACTGCCAAAATTCCTAGGCAACATACTCTGGTTCTTCACTTTCTTCTTAGTAATCCTCAACCTCGTCATTACCAGCCTCATTTTATTCATTCAGCTTGTAACATGGCATGGCATGGCATTGGCAAGTCTAAGACTTACATTACTGAAACTTTAAACAGACAAAGTTAGGAATGTAAAGTATAATAAAAGACTAAATAAATAAATTTGAAAACAAAGAGTCTTTCATTCAAATTTAAAAACAAAGCAAACTTTGTCCATGGCATAGGGCCATTTTGCATTCTTTGAACATCACAATTAAAATTTGAAAATTCAAACAATTAAGAAAATGTAAAATGGTGGGTATCGGGCCTCTTCTTGACTACCATCGATTTTAATATGCATGAAGCGATGCCTTCCTACTCAGGAGTTCGGGGGATCAGGATGGGCGTGAAGGTCCAGTTCCGCAGCATCTCTCCTAGCTCAGCATCGCGGATAGCAGCTAGCTCGACCTCTTCCTTAATAACAATATCGATCTCCTTGAAGTGGTCAAAGATTCCTTCCCCAAGGTCTTCAGGCTCGACATAATTCTACACTGTGAAGGATTGATACAAATGTGGGATCGGCTTAGCCAATGCTTGATCATTTTTCTCCTTCGTCTTCAATTCATCATCTGCATGGATGTACCCCAAACATAATTTGACTCCCTTGATGAGGACTTAAATAGACTCAATAATCCCTTGGGAATTTATTCCCTATCAAAAACTTGGTTCAAAACAATTCTGCAGCATCACAATGGCTATCATGTTGTACACGGCAGGCATGAGATTATCTGAGTCCAAGTCTCCACTGGTGGCATTTACCAGCTCCACCGTGTAGGAATCTGTACCTCGCAATATCTCATCAATGATTCATCCGCTTCTCCTTTGCTTATTGATCTTTTAGTCTGATCCTTCTCCAAGAGCAAGCTTGTCAGGAGTGTAACATCTCAGGATCTAGTCATGCCTTGAGCAGCAGCAGTTTCAAAAACGAACTTAGGCTTGATGAGAGTTTTTGATGGCACCAAAGCAACAACCTTTGCGGGTGTCGGAATAACGAGCTCTTACTTTTCTTTGATGCTCAAAGAAGCTACAGCCTTTTCAAAAATTTGAATTGACATCCACACCAGTCATCGTCTGTCTCGATCATATTGACATTGCTGCCCCCATGATTCTACAAAGGGTTGGTGTTGACATTTTTTGCCGCTGGTTGGAGAGAGACTACCTCTTGGTCAATCAAATCCTAAATTTGTGCTTGAGGTTGATGCAATCCTCAGTATCATGCCTAACACTTTTGGAATGATAAGTACATCTTTGATCAGGTATGTAGAATTTTGAATTAACATCCACGGGTTTGGGCGCCACAGGGTGGATGTATCTGGCCGCAACCACCGCTCGTATAGCTTTGTTCGTCTTTCCGCGAGCGCAGTGATGTTCCTTGAAAACTTCTTCTCATATCTGGGTCGGGGAGTGTCATAACTGCCTTGTTGAGGAGGAGGAACTTGTTGATAACTTCTAGTATTTGGGCGGGGAGCTTGGCTTCTGGGATATGGATTTGTTTGGTAGTTTGGCGATGGAGCTTTGTAATTAGGAGGAGAATTTTGGTATAGTGGAGCTTGGACTTGATAAACAGGAGGGGGTGCTCCATAGATCGACTGCACGTTAGTGCAGATTGGAGCAACACCTCGGTAGGGAGATGGAATTTGGTAGGGTGGAGGATGATTTTGGTAATTGGGAGATGGATTTTGGTAATTTGGGGGTGGACATTGGTATAATGGAGCTTGGACGTTTCGATAAATGGAGGTAGCATTCTAATAAATTGGAGGATATCTGGGATGACTAGCTTTTGTGTAGCAAGCTTAGTGGGAGTTTTGACAAGGCCAGGAACAACCTTGGGAATATGACGAGCTTCTAGGGGTTCTCTTTCCCCCGTATGAAACAACAACGATTTCCTCTCTTTTCTTTTTCAACAACCCTGAAGATCCAAGCGATGCGGCTACACGGGCTATCTTTCCTGATTTTAAACCGTCCTCGATAGTATCACCAATCTTGACTATCTCGGAAAACTTTGCTCCAATGAGCAACATAATTCTATCACAATATTCATGCTCTTGCCGCTTCTTTTCTCCACCTATAGGCAAACTCCTGATATACCGTGGTTTCACGGTATTATTAATACTTTTTCCTTAAATTTAGTGTGTCCAAAAGCCTTTTTGTGCTAATTTTTTATATAAGTTTCTCCTTATATGCAGAAAATCTTTCCAAAGATGAATGCGGAGGTTTTTGAGCGAAGAAATGCAGAAGAGACTTACGGAGCTTGTGACTGCCCGTCATGCTTGTGACGGTCCGTAGGTTGCAGCGTAGTGCAGCTGCTGAAGGAAGATGGGGAAGTCTGACCAAGTATGGGGTTACGCAGAGCGAGACGGACCATCATATCCATTACGGTCCGTCCTGCAGGTTCGTCATAAAGTTCAAAGAAGTAGTTCCAGTACCCATATTCGAAGAGTTCAAGTGTTTTGGAATGGAGACCCTCTACGGACCGTTGTGCCTGTGACGATCCGTCATACCTGCCGTCCAGGGTAATGAAGAGAGAAGCAGAAGAAATTGCATCAAGTATGGGACGACGGAGTCCATGACGGTCCGTTCTGACCACGACGATCCATCGCGATGTCCGTCGATCCAGCCACGTTTTGACAGATATCCAGCAAATAGAGTCCTTATGTAATTAGGTTTTTATTTTTTTATAAGTAGTTCGAAAAACCTCATTTTTGAGGTTAGACTCTGGATTATTTGGTTAGGCCCTTGATTATTGTTAGACCCTTTATTATTTTTAGATTCTTTGTTAGACTCTTTGTTATTCAATTAATTTCAATAATTGATTGTTTGTGATTTTTGTTGATTAATCAAGTGAACTTTCGGATTTTACTATTCTCATTGAAGTAAGTGCATGAATTCTTATATCATATATTTGAATATTGTGATTATGACTATGGGTAACTAAACTCCATTACTAGGGTTGTGGGAACCATAGGCGAATAATGAGGTAAAATCTAACTTAAATAACAATTCTAGAATAGTGTCTTGCATGTATTGATAATTCTTTCGCTTAGAAGTCTTTTTAACGGATGGCCAACGTTAGAACTCGCCTTAATGCTACTTGCCGGACCAAGGAGGTAGATAAGAGGAAAAGAATTATCAACATAAATTTAGTGTATACTATCTAATAGTCTAGTATTGATTGGTACGAGGTAATAACTTAGTCAAATATCGAATACGATGCTTAATATGAGGTAAAGATAAGGGATAGTATAGCAACACACGTAGCCGGACCAAGGTGCTGAGTGAAATTTTCTAGATGCCGGACCAATGATTTTGAAATACATAACTTATCACTTTGCATGCAAGATACTAGGAAAGAATTGTTAGAGTTAGAATTATCAAGTTATGAACCTGTGGGGAACACGTAAACCCTAGTTACTTTGATTAATTGATTAAACTCCAACATTCGAAGCTGTTAGTTGTCTCCTTTAATTTCGCTAGTTATTTTCATTTATTTAGGAATAGAAACCCCACTTTTTATCATTTATGATTTCCAAGGAAGTAATTGACTGAACAATAGTAATAATAGATAGAAGTTAAGTCTAAACTATTTTCCTCGTGGGATCGATCCCAACCTCATTAGTTGGGTTATTTACTTGACACGACCGCTTTACTTCTTATTTGACAAGTAAGTTTGAGCGCATCAACTCCCTATAGCTCTCGGTTAATTTTTTCTTCATCTTTCTAAAGAGTATCGTTCTGGAACAATTTCTACGTTGTAAGAATATCAATCGATAAAATCTTTGGCCAATGTATTCTAGCTGGGCCATTGCCTGGTTTCATGCGATGTGAACCACTCAAGAGCTTCTTTGCACAGTCTTCGGCTGAAGAGCCGCATCAGTAAAGTTTCATCCCTTCCAACTCCAACGAGCTGGTCGCAGTAGGCTGTCAAGTGAGCCATAGGATTGCCCACTCCTTCGAAGGTGTCAAACTTCGGGATCTTGATCCCTTCTGGAAGGTCCAAATTCGGATGAATACATAACTCTTCATAACTAATCCTGGCGATATCAGGGATGCATTGGAGCTCCTTCATGGCCTTCTTGATCTCTTGTTTTATGTCGACATTCACCTCTTACTTTACCCTCCACTCCTTTTACTGATCCTCATAATGGTCCAGCTCAGAACAATGCACATTGTGCTCGGCAGGAACGGGAATTCAGAAAGTGGGTCTTTTGGTAAAAGTGGAGCGACAGAGGGACTCTGAGCATTTCGAGCGGTTTGATAATTTTGTGGGTATGTATGAGGATTTCTATTCTGATTTAAGTGGTGGTGGGGTGTTTGGGGATTGAAAGTATTTTGGTTTTGTTTTTGGTTTTGATTTTACCGTGGAGCAGCAGTTTGATGGTGGGTATTTTGAGGATGGGGTGGCATTTGGGGTTTGTTGTTTTGAGGAGGAGGTAGAGTTTGGTAAGATACGGAAGCATATTGAGGATTTTGGGTAGTCATATCTATAATCGACGGGTTTTGAGCAGGTCTAGATGGATTGTTCTGGGTTGGATCAATATTTGAGGAAGTGAAGTAAATTGGAGGTCTTCGATCAGCAGCGTTAGTGGTAAAACCCGGTGGAGGCAGATCCTGTCTCCTTTGCATCTCTACCCTCATCTCTGCAATATGTTGCATCAGCTACAAAATTAACTCGTTCTGGTCCACTATGGTGGGTTGAGCCACCACAACATCATTAAGTCTCACTTCTTCGTTATTATCCCCCAAACAGTCTTTTCTTTGTCTGACGTTTGTTTAGGAAGGAATCTGCGGGTCCTTTTGATCTTGTGAAATAGGGATGATCTAGCAGCTTTTGATCGACACAAATCAGTTTCAAAGTACTTGAGAAGGAAAACAACTCAAAGGCAGACTTGTCAGTGCAGATTCAGAATATAAAAAACATAATATCACATAGAGAGAAGATAAAAAAACAAATTGCTTTGTTTGAGGATATCTTAAACTCACGATTAAGGATGGAAACACATTTTTTTAAAAGAAGGAGTTTGCTTGTTTTAGTTTTTGACACTATCTCAGAAATGCTAAATCACGTTGAGGTACAGTCTTCTTGTAGCTGCTCTATGACGTCTATTGATTTGGCCTTCGTATCTTTTAGTAACATAAAAGGGGAGAATGAATGTTTTTAAAGATAGGGGCTGGTCCTGAAGAGGCTGCCTACGTATCTCGCAAGTTGAATTCAGGCCCAACATAGTTCGAGTAAAAAATAAAATATATTCATTCATTCATTGATATTTCAAGGAAATTGAAAGGCAACAATAGAGATTTTTTAACGATAAAATGATGATGACACGTTAGTCATTTGCCTTCTTGTTTCAACATTAATCTCCTCCCTTTGGACGGCCTAAGAAAAGAGGTTTGTAGACGATTTCCTCGTCGTCGTCTTCCTCAGTCGCTTCAGGGTGAGCTTTATTGGGACCACCATTGACTCCTTGCTCGTAGACGTGGTATTTTTTGCCTTTTTTCCGAAGTTTATCAATCATGTTGCTATGGTAGGCTTTGTTCTTCCTCCTCAGTGCGTCCATCCTTTCTCTCATAGAGACGAATTCTTCCATTTCCACTGTCAGCTCTTCATCAAGGGACATGCTTTTAGCTAACAGAGCGGCAGTCTCCAATTCTATCCTCGCCTCTCTCGCTTCTCTTTCTTGCACTTTCAATTGGAGCATGTCCAACTTCTCTCGCATATCCTCTGTCTCCATCTCAACATATTTCTTTCTCTTCATCTGTGACGCTAGATCCTCATCCAGCGTCAGGGTTGCAGCTTCATTAATTGCAGTGGCCATGTCGACTCTGAGCCCTTCCTACTTGGATTCTTGACTTTCTCGAGTGATCTGTTTGGTCTTTGTCTGTGGTTCTTTCCAGTGAGTTCCATCCGGATGTTCTTATCCTTGTCGATAGCAGTGACTTTTTGCCTTTCCTGAGATGGTAGAATAGTGTTTTAGGGTTTGGAGATGGGATTTGTCTTTTGAATGATAAACTTAAGACTCAAAAAGTTTTGGTCGGACATTTGTAATAGTGACTTCTGTATATTCTTTTAGAAATTTCTGGATAGGAGTGGGTTTATGATATCCTCATTCATAGCAAAATAACACATAAGCAGTTAAACACACATATATCGCGTCCTAACACATACATATGGACCCTTTTGTGCCAAGGGTAGGCCTAGCGTATTTGAATGATGTGCGTGTGAATTTGAACCAAATAAACAATTCCCCCCAAAATAAATTTCACTAGTGAATAGTAATGTTCACAAAAGGGGAAAATAGAGGATAAAATATTAAAGATGAACCCACGCAGGGGCCATATAAAAGTGCAATAAAGGCAGGCCCGCACAGGGGATAAAACAACATAAATACATATAAAAACCACGTAGGGGCGAAGTCCACTATGCTGCTCCAGATGATCTTGCTCCGTCGCTGTCCCCCTGAGTCTTGTATTGCTGAAACATATATCTTAACATCAACAAGAATCCTTCACCCAGGCGTCCTTTGTCTTCCAAGCTTTCGTATCGCATCCTCTCAATTTTCTCCTTGATCCAGGTATGGGAAGAATCATAACCATGCCTAAGTCTTTCCACTTCTTGAGTTACCCTCTCAAGAGTATCTTGGTTGTCGACTAACTTACCATACACCTCTTGGGGCCTCTTTCTTTACCTCTTGTAGCTCGGACACTACTTCTCTGTCTGTTACACTGCGAAAGCTGTGCGGGGTTTTGGAGGAGACGTTTTGTATGTCCTTCTTCAGCCATTCTTTGTAACTCTCGTCATATCCAGCATTGAATCAGTCAAGGGAGATGGTGTCTTTATCCATACGCTTGGCATTTTTCCATTCTCTTAATATTTAAGTCGTGTCGTGCACTCTATCATCTCTAATATCATATACATAAGCGCCATAGTATGCTTCTTTGGGTACAGTCTGTCTCCTCCCAAACAATCGCAAGACTCGAAAGGGTGCATAAGGGTAAATTCCCCGAATACCTGGGAGAGGAAGCACAATCTGTCTGCAACTCTCCACGATGACTTTTTTGGAGATAAAATGGTCAAGAATCCATTGTAGATCCTCTTCTCTCAATTCATAGAAAATTTGAGATCATCTCCCCTTTGTTCTCCGATTGTCCATATTCGCCCAGTACAAGATGTCATTCAAATCTTTAAGGGTGTTGTTGTTGTCAAGAGTATGCAGCTCCCGAGTCCCAGCGCCCTTCGCTAAATGGATGAGGATCCACTATTGAAGGAGAAAGTTACATCCTTGAAAGTATCGATGTCCCTCTTTGCATTTTCCCAGGGCTCGATACATATCGGACAGGATGACCGGAGCTATAGGATAGTACTTTGTTGTCCCTTGGTTTCATACCTTTTGAAAAAGGTATGCACGAGCGTTATAACTCCTGTATTGATACTCAGATTTGGACCATGTCGAAATACCACTGTTCCCAATAAAGCTACAGCAAATGCTAGAGGACGAATCTCGTTCCATTCTCTGTAAAAAACCTTGAACTCTCAGTTGTAAGTGGAGTAGAATCTTGCATGTCTAAATCAGATGTAAAGATCTCTGAATGATACATGGGATTCTTGGCACCAGTAGGCAAAGTCTTTCCGCAACCCGAACCAGTCTGCAATATCTTTTACAGAAGGTTTATTAGGGATGACGATGTCTTCTTGTTTTCTCGCTTTCCTTTCTATTCCAGTACCTACTGTGTCTATACAGTCTCAGATCTCCTTCAAAGTTGGGGTAATTTCGGCGGTTCCAAATTGAAACACCATCCTTTGGCTATCCTAATATCCCGTAAGGACCTCAATTAGTGCTGGCCAACCATTCATGTCGATCAATTAAGTCAGAGCATCCACGTAGTTGTTGAGGGTTCTTCTATGATCCTCGTCTTGTTTATTTTACCATATCGTGAGTTGAGGTGGCACTGATATGACCATATCAAACTTTGGAAAACGATCCATATCTATAAAATATAAGCTAGTTAGGTTTACCCACCCAAAATTGGTTTTCACACGTACATAATTCAAATGTCAAATAATAGGATGTGTCATGAGGTCGAAGACCTTAGACACTATTTTGGCGTTTTTCTACTAAATGGACTTAATACACATTGGGTATTAAGCCATCTTAGGATAATGCTTAATTTTTGGTTTTGGTTTTGCTCTAGCCTAGGCTTACTAGAATAGGTTTCAAGTTGATGGTTACCTGGGTCGGACAAATATCGGGGTGAAGATATCAAACAACGTCGGATGACCTCATTCCGATTATTTGCTTGATACTGCCAAATGAATTTTGTGTATTTTTTATGAAAGCCGTGGAAAACCACGTAACTTCCATTTTTCTAATGCATACTACTTGCCTATTGGCAGAAATATGCCATGAAAAAATGCAGCAATTTATAATAATAAAGTAAACAATTAAACAATTATAGCAAAATAATGTTAGTTTTAAGGGTAGAACCTTCCAAACTCCCTAGAAGAGTCGCCCTTTCTATTTTATCGAGAGAAAAAACATTCGTTTTGAAGAGTTTTCAACTGTTTAGAGAAGCCATTTATTTTGAGAAAAAACAAGAAAACCTTTATTTTCAAAAGACTTAAACAGATAAAATCATTTGAAACTATTTAAAAGGGTTCAGGGATTCTTATTAACGTCTTAGAAGATTTTGAAAGCACCTAAGACGTTCCGCTTAATTATGGCTATCCGACAACTAACTTTATATTTGGATAAGACTTACAATTGTGATAAAAATAATCTTTAGAGTTGTTTGAAAAAAGAAAGCCAAGAAAATCATTTTGGAATTTGTTTGAAAGAGAAAACTATTTATCTAAGTCAATTTTAATTTGTAAAATATTTTAGGCAGTTTACTTGATTTGATTGAGTCTTAAAATCAAAGTGGTGTTTTGTGGGGAGTTGGATTTTCCTAACCTTTAGAACTAACCAATAAAAAGCAAGTAAAGAGAGAGAGGGAGAGAGATTTGGATCCAAAACCGGATAATCTGTTTGCCTTTACTAGTATTGGACCCACTTATCTTTTGGTTTTAACCCATTTGACTTTTTTGGTTTTTCGACCCATTTTCATTTGGACCTGTCCTAGACTAAAAATACAATAATAATAGTCATTCAGAAAATAAAAATAGACAAGCGCTTAAGCCCAAAAGAACAAACTACAAGGCTTAGTAAAAAAATAAATTTGAGCTTTTAGCTTGAGTCTTCAACTCTTTGGTTTGACTCCATATTCTTCAAATTTAGGGACCTATTCATCGGCTTCTAAGGGATCTATTCGAATGTGGAAATATGGGCCCATGTGGACCAATAAAATATGAGGACAGGCTTCATGGATCCACGTATTTACATGCAAACAAAATGAATGAAATGTAAGTAACAACTCAGTCAATTAATATAAAGAAATATTGAAACAGGCTAAAAATCACTATTTTTTTTTTATTCTTTGTTAGAGGCATTAAATAATTTCAACTAGCAACTGAGGCGATTGTGACAATAATCTCGTAAAGATAAAAATCGAAGTACGACTTTTAGCTAATAAGAAATCAAAGCGAGCTACTGTATTTGGGCTAATACCCGAATAATAGAGCATATTTCTAGAGAAATAAACTAAAGACAACAAATGAACATATTAAAACTCACTGCTTAGTGGTAAAAAAAATACGCTCAACTAAACAAGACTTTAAAACTTAACAACTAGTAGTTGTAGGCCACAAAACCAAATGACAAAGAGGAATTAACTAGAGAATTTTTAGTGAATTGTAGGAAAACATGCAATTGAATTGAAATGCAATGCGAAATTTAACGAAGGCCATGGTAAACTCATGAATTAATAGAGTAAACTTGAGCATTTTGGATATGAGCTCGTCACTAAAAGAAACAAAATTACAAATAAGCTACTACTTTTCGTAAAATTTTAGACATAAATAAAGGAGGAGATTTTTAGGCATGTTTACCTAGACTATATAATAATAAGAAAGCCATTTTATAAAAATGAGACAAAGAATTCAACAACGACACTAAGAAAACTTTGCATCGATAGGCTAAACTAGGGCATTTCGGACACAGGGAAAATAGTGAACAAAATATCCAGTTGTACAACTATTTCGCAGAAATTTAGACGTGGATAAGAGAAAGGTCGAGCATTTTTTTCGATAGATGAACTCCAACTAAAAAATATTATACTCTACACATTCAAGAAAGAGGGAAAGAGAGTATTTGATACTAAAGTGAACTTTTACAACTTCTATGCTAAACCTTTTAAGAAAACGATACTAAGATAGCAGAAGAAATTGAAGACTAACATCCAGATCCTCATTAGATATAAAAAAAAAGAAGAGGCTAAACAGATGACAAGTATGACTACATGTGCTAAATAATATTTAGAGGAAACAAGACAAGCAATTATGTTAGCCAAGTTTTAAGGGATCTCAAAATAATAATATGACTAACTTGAGAGAACAATCCAGATCATATATTTCATATGTAAACTACATCAGTCACACAAAAATAATCAGGCAACGATCGACACAATCAATTTCGGCACCATCAGACGAAATAGAGGAAAAGGCGGAGAGTAGAAACTAGGAGCAGAAGCGTTACATCTTTATAGGAAGCGAATGAGACGAGAAACAAGCTAAGAGTTAGCACCTCCACCACAGAAAAACATAAGAATGGGGGCAGCCAACGAGAAAAACATGAGCGGAATATTGAACTTAAATTTTGAAATGTGTTTTCTCCTTCGCTACCAAATACCGAATGTGTATTAAAAATACTTCCTCACACCCTCTTTTCTTCAACAAGATTTTTCAGACTCAACTTTTAGTTGAAATCTCTGACCTCTCACGCACTCAGAAAGAATTTTCTCTTTTATCAACCAAGAGCTCTCAATATTCTTTTTTCTTTCGAAAATTTTCGAATTTCCAAAAAAAAAACCTCCTCTCATCAACACAGAAAACAAATATATATAGAAAGAGTTAGGGTTCAAGATGAACGAGAAAAAGGGATCCAAGATCAGATTCAAGTCGACATGGGTTTTTTTTTTGCTCAAAATCTGAATTCTATCCTTAAAAGAATATTCTAGACGATTCTCCCCAAATTGAACGGATATAAATCCGCCGATGGCTCGGATCAAACCAATACCTTCATTACCTTGCGTGGCTTGATCCTGTGCTACAAGGACCAAGGCGCGCTTCTGCTCTGCTGCAAATTGTTGCGACGTACGACCTGCAAGGGCAAAGGACAAAAGCCAGTTGTCCTCGCGCGTGAAGAAAAAAGTAGAAAAAATGGGTTTATCCTGTTCTGCGCTATCACTGCTTCTCACTCCATCGGAATTATTGCGCGTGGAGTACTGGGTTTCTCTTGCTGAAAGGGAAAGGGGGGGGGGGCAGGGTCGACTGGATATTTTGATATTGAAATGAAGGGGGCTACTGATTTTGCTTGTAGTGGGCTGGGACGAATAAAAGGGATATAGGCCTGGGAGATTTGAATTGAATGGGGAGGTCTAATTTGGCAAAAAGAAGAGGTCGAGGAGGAGATTATTCGGCTTCTAAAACATTGGAAATGGGGAAAAAGATCGATTATTGGAAATTGACCAATAAATAGCCTAAAATTGGTCTTCTAATTAAGAAAGTTACCAATTTAGTCAAATAAAAATGTAATTGGCCAATTTGATTCAAGTTTGAAAATAAGACGAACTAATATAATTAATTAACAAGCTTCATAATGTTAAAAAATAAAAATAATTAATTCAAAAATAAAATAATGATTCAAAATATATGCTAGAATAATTAACCAAGTATTTATATAAAACCGGGAAAATGCGCAAGTAACCCCCTCAACCTATACCCGAAATTCGAGAGACACACTTATACTATACTAAGGTCCTATTACCCACCTGAACTTATTTTATAAGTAATTTTCTACCCCTTTTTAGCATACGTAGCACTAGTTTTAAAAAAAGTCAACCAACGTTGGGCCTACAAGATAGTGCCACGTAGGCCGAAAAGGGGTAGAAAATTATTAATAAAATAAGTTCAGGAGGGTAATAGGACCTTATATAGTATAAGTGTGTCTCTGAGATTTCGCGCATAGATTGAGGGGGTACTTGTGCATTATCCCTACAAAACCAAGTATTACTCTTAATATTATTTTCAATTTTTGAAAATTAATAAAATTTAAAAAGCTATATGAATAATTATATAAGACATATACACTTGCTAAAACAATATCAGAAGTGTCAAAACCTTATATTAAACTCGAGAAGCTCTCTAGTTAATTATATCGTGGAGGTCAAAATTTGGGCGTCAATAGTACTCTTATGATTGACGAAAATGGGACAATCACGATTGACTCTGTCTACTAGAATAGACTGACAAACGTATGTCGAAACATAGAAATATTCAGTAAGTTTATCAGGAATAGAATTAAAATTCACAGTAACATATGGAGTTAAATTATAAATTTGCCGCTAGATCTAGCAAAACATAAACATTATATTTAAAGACTAGGATCATACCACTGACAACATCTGAAGTATCCTCTTTCTCTTAGCAAATGGTGATAGCATGTAGGCGGTTTGATCCTCCACCAATACCTGAAGTAGCTCCTCTAGGTGTAACTCTGTCTAGTGAAGCAATTGAAGAAGACTAGGCTCTAATGCCCATTACCACAACCCTGCTTGTTCTTTGGACATTCTGTCATGTAACAATTCAAACCACATTTGAAGAAACTAGTGGAGCTGTTAGGACATGTCCCTGAGTAGTTCCTACCATACTTAGCGCATCCGTGAGGCTTATCACCTCTTTGTGCCACACTACCCTGAGAATATGCAGGTTTGGCTCTAAAATTCTAAATGTTGTACTCACTCTTATTTTTAGGTGCAGGTGGACTAGCAGATGATTTAACAAATCCCTTTTGTTTCTATTGAAGGATGACCATTTAACATTACTATTTAGTTTCCTGGACTCATACCCTATCTTAGCTCTGTTGTTATTAAACTCTTCTTTATCTCTCAAGTTCTTTTCCTCAACCCGTTACACATATAACATTAACATTGATATATCCATGTCCCAAATTAGCATTGGTGCCCTGCCCTCTGAGCTAGATAGACTGGACAACCCAACAACAAACTGACTAATTATACTCCTCATATCTACAACCAGCTCAGGAGCATAATGAGACATTTGGGCGAATGTTAACCCATACTAATGAACACTCATGGAATCTTGATTAAGTGTGATGAACTCTCTTACCATAGCCTTTTTTAGTTTTCAGGAAAAGGAACGCCCCAAGAAGGCGTCCTAGAAACAAGCCCAACTAGCAGGTGGTACATCCTTAACTCAGTTCTTCTTTCATTGATCGAACCAAATCCTATAAACACCCTTCATTTAAAATGCAGTAAGTTCAACCCTTTCACTGTCACTGACATGCAAGACATCAAATACCTTTTGCAGCTCCTTAATAAAGTTTTCTGGATCCTCACTGGTACTTGAACTAGTGAAACATGGAGGGTTCATCCTCAACAACTCACAAATTCTCATACTATTTGTCTTTTCTTGTCGAGCTCCACTTTGCTGCACAACATTGTTAGTCACAACTTTACTCAACATCTTTATTGCTTCTCTGAAATCAGTATTAGTAACTTCTCCTTGGGGTTGCACTTAAGGTGAATTAGGTACCCCTTGTTGCTCCTCAACATTACGCCTAGCAAGACTACCTCTAACAACTGTTCATAGAGGAACGATTATCTGAAAAACACGTGGAAGTATGAATTAGAAGAAACATTATAAGATATCTAAATCTAACACACAAAATGAGTATGAAAGACGTGCGAGATTTTTCTAAGTGTTAAATCCTCCTAATTATAGATGTGACACGCTTCACATCGATAACTAGGACTCTATAGACATGACTTCATAAAATCCTTAGGACTCTTGAACTCTGTGCTTTGATACCAAGTTTGTCACTCCTCGAGGCTACACCTCGAGCGGGACTAGCACTCAAAACCCATTGTTTGCCCCAAGAGAACTGTTGACCTGACTTAATTACTCATCAGAAGACTTAACTCATAAAACATAAATTGATACATAACCTTCAATGTTATAAAGGAACATTCAACTAATAATTAATACAAACTCGAGTCTCAACGTAAGATAATGACAATGAAAAGACTAAAAACCTAACATGTAATTGTCTATGAAACCTATATAACAACCGAGATGGATGTCGGGACAATACCCCAAATCATCCTAATAAATAAAATACTTAAAAAATAAATGATAGCAAGGGAGCTTTATGGAAATCAAGAAGGTTCATCAACTATCTCTGAATTCTCAACTAGATCAGCAATGTGCTGGATGTTGATCCCTGTTACCTATATCTTCATCATAATGATATGCAGGTCAATGACATCAGTAAATTGATTGTGCGAGTATGTGAGGGGAATTCTAAAGCAAGACATAAACTTGAAAGGAGCTGAGGTGTCATGACCAAGGAGCATCTCCTAAAAGCAACACGACTTACTTGACCTCTCGGAGGTCTTGTACAAACCCTTAGACATCTTTCATTTCATACATATGAAAAGTAAAAAGGCATTTAAAACTTTTTCTTCAAAACATAATACAGAATTCATTTCATAAAACATCTAGCATATGTCTTAAAAACCATCTATGACAACATAAGTATAACTGTCATGGGCTATAGCCTAGAAAATTCTAACAGAAAAAAGAATTATAATAGACAACATAGTGGTGGTGTCCTCGGATGCTATGAGGACTCACCAATCTTCACTTCTTGAAAGCCTTGGAAACTCTAACATTCAAAGCAACCAAATATTCTCAAGACCCTACATTGGATTAGGATGTAGGTAAAATATGTGTTAATACGAAATTTACCAAGTATGGAAACTATCACAACTAACATAAGATATCTCAAAAAATTAGTTAATAATAGACATAACCATAAGAGATAAATGAATAAGAATAACATGAATATCATAAGTATAATAAAGCATCATAAAGCATATAAGAGTTCATACTTAAATCATTGTCCTTCTTACTCAAATGAACTAATTCACAAGCCACCTCCAAGTATACTTGTGCACGGCTAAGGTAGCATCCCATACTACTACCAATGCTAAGTACCTCTCTTTGGTAATTGTTGATCATAATCGACACTCATAATTAAGACTTAGGTTCATCATAACATATGAACACTATTCCCCTAGGCCACCTCAAAGCACGCTTGTGCAATGCATGTGAAGCATCCCATTCTACCTCACACACTAAGCATATCTTGAAGTCACCCTATTTACTTTCATTTTAATTTAGTAGTCTTTAGTAAACCTATTTCATATTGATAAGTGATATACCGTGGTTTCACGGTATTATAAATACTTTTTCCTTAAGTTTAGTGTGTCCAAAAGCCTTTTTGTACTAATTTTTATGTAAGTTTGTCTTTATTTACAGTAAATCTGTTTAAAAGATGAATGTAGAGGTTTTTGAGAAAGAATTACAGAAGTTTACCACCTACGGAGCTTGTGACGGTCCATCGTGCCCGTGACGGTCCGTAGGTGGCATTGTAGTGCAGCTGCTGAAGAAAGATGGGGATTCGGACAAAGTATGGGGTTACGGAGTGAGTGACGGACCGTCGTAGCCATGACGGTCCGTCCTGCTGGTTCGTCATGAAGATCAGAGAAGTAGTCCCAGTACCCAAATTCCAAGAGTTTAAGTGTTTTGGAATGGAGACCCTCGACGGACCGTTGTGCCTGTGATGATCCGTCATACCTGCCGTCGAGGGTAATGAAGAGAGCAGCAGAAGAAATTGCACAAGTATGGGACTACGGAGTCCATGAAGGTCCATCGTGACCATGTCGATCCGTCGCGAGGTCCGTCGACCCAACAACGTTTTGACAGATTTCCAGCAAATAGAGTCCTTATTTAATTAGGTAATTATTTTTTATAAATAGTTCAAAAAACCTCGTTTTTGAGGTGAGACCCTTGATTATTGCTAGACTCTTGATTATATTGTTAGACTTATGATTATTTTTAGACCCTTTGTGAGACTCTTGAATATTTTGAGACTCTTGTAATTGATTGTTGGTGATTTTTTTTATTAATCAAGCAAACTTTCGGATTTTACTCTTTCTCATTGAAGTAAGTGCATGAGTTCTTATATCATATATTTGAATATTGTGATTATGACTATGGGTAACTAAACTCCATAACTAGGGTTGTGGAAACCATAGGTGAATAATGAGGTAAAACCTAACTAAAATAACCATTCTAGAATAGTGTCTTGCATGTATTGATAATTCTTTCGCTTAGAAGAATTTTTAACGGATGGAAAACGTTAGAACTCACCTTAATGCTACTTGCCGGACCAAGGAGGTAGATAATAGGAAAAGAATTATCAACATAGATTTACTGTATACTATTTAATAGGCTAGTATTGATTGGTACGAGGTAATAACTTAGTCAAATATCGAATATGATGCTTAATATGAGGTAATGGTAAGGGTTAGTATAGCAACACACGTAGCCGGACCAAGGTGCGAAGTGAAATTTTCTAGATGCCGGACCAAGGATTTAAAAATACATAACTTATCAGTTTGCATGCAAGATACTAGGAAAGAATTGTTATAGTTAGAATTATCAAGTTATGAACCTGTGGTAGACACATCAACCCTAGTTACTTTGATTAATTGATTAAACTCCAACATTCGAAGCTGTTAGTTGTCTACTTTAATTTCGCTAGTTATTTTCATTTATTTAAAAATAGAAAACCCCCCTTTTATCATTTTTGCTTTCCATGGAAGTAATTCACTGAACAATAGTAATAATAGATTGAAGTTAAGTCTAAACTATTTTCCTCGTGGGAATGACCCCAACCTCATTATTTGGGTTATTTACTTGACACGACCGCTTTACTTCTTATTTGAGAAGTAACTTTGAGCGTATCAAATTTTGGCGCCGCTGCCGGGGAAAGTAGCTTTTAGATTAACTTAAACTTATTACTATAGTTTTGTTGATATTTTCTTGATTTTACTTTGTTTTATTGTTTTTGATTCTTGCTGAACCATCTTCCTTGTATGCCAAATACACAGACAGAAAGAGAACTCTTGTTTCCCTACGATCACGAATTAGAGCGTACACTACGCAACATGAATTGAAACTTTGGAAATAATGATGATGATCCAAACCAGAACATCCCAGCTCCGGTTGATGTTCATGGTCAGTTGTTACCCGATGCTCCGGGTGAACACCAACAGAAGGGAAAAAATCCCGCTCCACGACCCCAAGAATACTACAGAGGCTATGACAATATAGTAGACTCCGATGGGCCACTTGTCTTGCCCCCTCTACCACCAGGCCAAAACTTTGTGGTAACTAGTAGCCTGATGCAAATGCTCACTGCCAGAGGTTTGGTTTCAGGGCTACCTTCTGAGGATCCACATGCCCATATAGCTAAGGTTAGGGCAGTGTGTAAAAGTTGTGTAGGGAGGCCTTACTTGGACTTGGATGTAATAGGTCTAAGAGTGTTTCCTCTCTCACTGACGAGAGAGGCTGCTATATGGTTCACTGAGCTCCCTTACAACTCAATTTTCACATGGAACCAACTAAGAGACGTTTTCTTAGCACGCTACTACCCTGTCTCCAAGAAACTGAACCACAAAGAAAGAGTGAACAACTTTGTGGCATTACCAGGAGAGTACGTTAGTAGTTCTTGGGATAGATTCACCTTGTTTTTGAGAAGCATACCCAATCACCGCATAGATGATGAGTCACTGAGGGAATACTTTTATCGGGGCCAGGATGATAATAATAAAGCGGTGTTGGACACTATAGCGGGTGGTTTTTATTGGGAGTGTCCTTATTCTGAGATTGCTGAAGAATTAGAGAAAATCTCCCGGAAAACAATAAAGCTTGGAGTACTAGGAAATCAGATACCAGGAGAAATACCTTCGCAGTGCAGTCCACTCACAACCCAGCCATAGATGAGATTCGTGAAGAAATGGCTTAGAGGAGAACTGAGCTTGGGTTGGTACTAAAACATATCACTGGGGTGCAGAAAAGATAAGTGCAGTCAACTACTTGTCGAAACCACCCCACAAAATGATGAGTGCTTTTATGATGAGGATTCCTATGCGGTAAATGAGCAGACGGGGGGTTTCCGACCAAGTGCCCAAGGATCTAATTAGGAGAATTGGCGCCAAGGTCAGAACTATGGTAACTATAATTGTGAGGGTCATTATGTTCGAGATGGAAACTACAACCGCGACAAAAACTTCAATAGGGGTAACTATGGTAATAGAAATGATAGGAATGGGCCCTATGTTCCTCCTCAAAATCGTGAAGTTACTCCTTGGGATTGTGGAGGTAGTATGGCGCGAGTGGAGGATATGTTGCAAAAAATTATGAGGAGGTTCGATGCTAGTGATGAGCACATTAAAGAGTTAAGGAGTGATTTAGCCGGTATTGGGCAAAAAGTCGATACACATGCAATATCGATTAAGCAGATCGAGTTGAAAATGGCCCAATTATCTGTGACTGTGAACACACAGCAACCGGACACTCTTTCTAGCAACACTGTCCAAAATCCAAAAAATGATGCACACAGTATGGCGATCACTACTCGGGGTGGTAAGAAAATCATTGACCCACCTATGCCGTCTAATGAGGAAAAGGTGAGAAAGGATAATAATAAGGTGGTAGAGGGTAGTGGTGAAGCAAAAAATAGCACTGGAAAAGATGCAGAAGTCCCTATAAAGGTAATTCCCATGCCTAGACCACCACCACCCTTTCCTCAGAGATTATTCAAAAAGACATAGAATGGTAAATATCGGCATTTTAATACAATGTTGAAGCAGCTTTCTATCAATGTCCCTTTGGTAGAAGCTCTAAAACAAATGCCCGGTTATGACAAGTTTATGAAAGATCTGGTTACAGAGAAAAGATCGGTCACTTTCGAGGATGATGATAGAATGCAGCACTGTAGTTCTATTTCTACAAGATCTCTTGTACAAAATAAAGAAGATCCGGGTGCGTTCACTATTCCTTGTACAGTAGGGTCATTACATTTTGCGAAAGCATTATGTGATCTTGGGGCAAGAATAAATCTCATGCCCTTCTCGATTTACAAGAAGTTAGGTTTGGGTGACCCAAAGCCCACTGCGATGCGGCTACTGATGGCTGATCGAACAGTGAAAAGGCTTATAGGGATACTCCATGATGTGCTAGTAAAAGTGGAGTCGTTCATATTTCCGGCAGATTTTGTTATTCTTGATTGTGAAGTCGATTTTGAAGTGCTTATTATTCTTGGGAGGCCATTCCTTGCTACAGTAGAGCCTTAGTTGATATGGAAAAGGGGCAGATGAAATTTCGGATGAATAATGAAGAAGCGACCTTCCACATCTGTAGGTCCATGAGGCAGAGTGGTCAGCTCCAATCGGTATCTGCCATATCCCACAAAGAAAAGATGAAGAAGGATAATGAACTAAAAAGTGAAAAAAGAGAGTTTATGGTTGGGGATTTGGTGCTTTGAGACAGTTCTAGGTTGCGTTTGCTTCCGGGCAAGCTCAAGTCCAAACGGACTGGCCCTTACTTGATTACCCATGTATTCCCTCATGGAGCGGTTGAGTTAGAAACCAAGGAGGGAGTGCGGTTTAAGGTGAATGGAGAGCAAATAAAACTCTATTTTTGGCATACTGCATCGGTAAATGAAGTGATACAGGCATATTATCTTGATGAAAGCTGAGTAATCAAGTGTCCTCAGTCGTGCCGCGACGTTAAATGAGGCGTTTTTTGGGAGCCAACCCAATACTTATTTTTTTTAAATTTCTAGTAATGGTAGCATTTTCTACTAATGGGTTTTTAAATTTGCAGGCACATCACCAAGAAATTCTCCAGAAAATCACTCTGCAGCAGACACTGACGGATACATCGACAGACCATTGTACTTTTGACGGACCGTCGCATGAATCCGTCGTGCCAGGCACGTCTTTCGGTTATTTTTAAACTAGGGCACAAGCGACGGAACTAACGACGGACCGTCACATATGCGACGGACCGTCGTCGAGGAGTCATCGCGTAATTAATGAACTCTACCCGACCCGACCCGACTGGGGATTTTAAAAATTCATAACATTTAAAAACCCCACCTCCTTCATTTAACCCCCATTCCTTCCCTCTTTCTCCCATTTCCATCCCTTTTCAACTTCCAAATATCATATCCCCTCTCTCTTACAACCGATCATTTTCCCCAAATTCTCTGAATTCCTAAAATTCATTATCTACTAGTCGGAGTTGCCGCTGTGGGTCTCTACTTGATCACCAAGTACCTTTCTCTCTTGTTTTTCTCTAATTCTCAGGTATGTGTCTCTAATTTCTACTCATTTATATTGCATTTTTGTTTATCAATTAGTATTAGCCTAGTTCTTCTTGATAGGTTCATTCTTTAATAAAATTATGTCTGACCTAGGTTGAAAATTGTCGAAATTGCCGTGTTAAAACTCTAAAAATAGGTGCTTTAGCATTGCTAGTTTACTAGATTTTTGGGTTAGACAAATGTAGGTTAAAACACTACCAATTCTATTTGGTTCATAGGGGATGAATGGGGCATCCCATTTCTGTCGCTGAGTTACAGAACGAGACCCCGATGACGGACCGTCGTGCCCACGACGAACCGTCATTGGGTCCGTTCCAACAGCCCTAACACCCCACTGACCAATTTTCTCCAAGTGTCCACCAACGGACACATGCGACGGACCGTCGTTTCCATGACGTCCGTCCGACACAACCGTTCTGGTTGTCAGAAACCCTGTTACTAAGTGTCTCTCACTTTTTCTAAGTGTCCTCCAACGGACACATGCGACGGACCGTCATTCCCACGATGGTCCTTCCTGCACAACCGTTCTGGTTGTCAGAGACCATGTTCCTAAAGGGTCTCTCACTTTTATTAAGTGTTCTCCAACGGACATCTACGATGGACCGTCATACCCACGAGGGTCCGTCCTGCATAACCATTATGACGGTCAGAGACCCCTCTCTTAAGGGTCTGCATACTTTTTTTCCCAGTGTCCTCTTACGGAAAACTACGACGGATCGTCGTACCTACGACGGACCGCCGTACCTATGACGGTACGTCCTGCATGATCGTTATGACATTCAGAGACCCCTCTCCTAAGGGTCTCCATGCTTTTTTCCAAGTGTCCTCTTACAGACACCTATGAGGAACCGTCATACCTATGACGGTCCGTCCTGCATATACCGTTAATCTTGTTAGAGACTTTCCTTCAGGGTTCTCCATATAAACATAGTCTAAGTAAGACACGACGGACCCTATGACGGTCCGTTGTACTCCCTACGAGCCGTCACTTAGTCCGCCGTGTTTCACTGTTACTATAGAAATGTCATTACATCTTAACTCTTTTATTTATTTTGTGTGGTTTTGCTGGTCTTGTTTGCTCCTTCTAGTACTAATATTGTTATTTTAAAGGTACTATCTATTATGGCACCAAAACAAGATCGAGTCTATGCACGCGGGCGTTCGAATTCTATCACCCCGTCTGCCCGCCTAGTCATTGGCTCTGATGATGAGCGTTACCCCCAGTACGTGCCCCTAGGCACTTCCACCCCATCTCGAGCTGCACGTGCTGCCAGAGTCACACCCAAAAAGGTGGCGTCCGACGTAGTCACTGCCTCCCAGTCTGATGAGGAGCGCACATTGACCGGCACACCTTCTGGGTCAGCTACTAATGAAGAAGGAGCTTCTGGCTCATTAGGAGTTTCGTGGTCGGAGGAAGCCTCCGAATCTGTTGAGGTTCCCGCACCCGCCACCGTTGCACAGTCTGCCTCGTCTGATGAGGCTGACAGTTTGGAATGCACACATGGTTCAACGACTCGGGCTCTCACCCCGGTTACCGACCAGCCAAACCGGTGGTGTTTCAACGGGCAATATCAAGTCTATTCCGATGCAAAGTTCTTGAATGACAAAGGAGTCATGACTCGAAATATTACATTGGAACGGCGGGTCCTTACGGGAAGTCTCCCGACGATGCTAGAGATCCACAACCTCTTCACCAGACATCGACTGGAGTGGAGAGCCATTGGGACGTTATAGTGAAGAGTTTGTCGGCGAGTTATACGCCTCCTACGTAGCGACTCTCCGATCACAGATTGATAGACAGGCTGCCCCTGCAAACAGGCCCCACTGGAGCAGGTCCGAGTACGTGGCATTAAGGTTGATATCTCCCTGCCTGCCATCCGCCGGTATCTATACGGTGAGAATGTTGATGTTAACCGGACCCTCTCACCACCAAGTTTGACTACCAATGGCAGATTGTGAAAGATGGCCAATTCATACGTGAGCCATCGCTGAGAGAGACCACCAAGAGGTGGATGCCCCTGCACTTGTCCGTTGATGGAGAGGGTGCTGACTGTGTGACCGAGCCGAAGGGAGCCATCAAGAAGGCTAACCTTACCTTCACGGCGAAGTTTTTATGGTTGATTGTCCGCCACTACCTTTCTCCCACAGCCGCTGATAATATAGTC
This sequence comes from Solanum pennellii, assembly GCF_001406875.1. Taxonomy (NCBI): domain Eukaryota; kingdom Viridiplantae; phylum Streptophyta; class Magnoliopsida; order Solanales; family Solanaceae; genus Solanum; species Solanum pennellii. The sequence continues at coordinate 34,246,633 of NC_028641.1, forward strand.
ACATGGGATCGAGCAGTACTGATGGCGGCGATGATAGCCGAGCTTGAGGTGGATTTTACTTGGCTTCTACAAGCAGTCATGCACGAGAGGGATTTTAAGGTCACAACTACTAACCCTTTACCATGCATGATATTTTCTCTATGCAGGTCCGCAGGTGTGCCTATTTGGCACTTTGATTAGCTCAAGACCCCGCTGGGCACTGTTGATATCGGCCTCATCAGGGATGAGGCCAATGAGTTGGCTCCACGCAGAGGGCCCCGTCCAGAGTTGCCTCCACTTTGTGATAATTTGGCAAATACGGTAGCACAGGCCGCACGGATACGCACACGGCTTCCACTAACATTACCCCGATCGAGTCTATCCCGGGTAGTAGCACTGCCCCGAGCTCCTCTCGCTCAGCCCCTTTCTCCGCTCTGGTCCCGCTTGCTAGGGTCCAAAATTTAGAGCCACAAATGGCTACACTTCTGCATCACATCTAGCCTTGGATGCAGAGGTCTATTGCTGAGGCAGAAGAGAGCTTGGAGCGGCGAATGGTCCAGCACACAGAGCGAAAGATCGCTGAGGTTCATCAGCGCTTGGACACTTTTGAGTTGCAGGTGTTAGCTCGACCAGCCCCTCATGTGGATGTGTAGACCCTTCAAGCTGCGATCGACAGTCTTCGCGCAGACATTGATATAATCATAGAGGCTAGGGTGCCCGATCTGAGGCCCCTTCTACAGAGCCTGCTGAAGACACAGTGATGGCGGCCCTATTCGCCTCTTCAGAGATTCGACCATCTACCCCTCGAGAGCATGCAAGGAGGCGTAGGGGTCGAGAGGAGGATGAAGCTCGAGCACGAAAGAAGGAGCGCCGTGAGATGGAGGCTGCGAGGAGAGCCTCGCTTGCTGAGGAGGAGACGCGTCAGATGAGAGCAGTAGAGTTAGATGTTGGGGCGTCTAGATCCTGAAATGTGGAGATAGCGGGAGGCACTGCTGATAGTGCTATTGATGCTGAGGACACTACTGAGGGTGTCCAAATTATAGAGGTAGTGGGTTCTGGGGAACCGGACCCACCAACTTGCTGATCGTCGGTGCTTTGCGCCCCAGGTTTGCTTCACCTACCACTCTAGTATTTCATTTTTTTATGCATTGGGGAGAATTTCATGATCTTTTTGCGGGGGGTGGGGTAAATGGAAAGTAAGTGCTAGGGTGAAGTCTGAGTAGCCCAATTCACTCTCCTCTTTTGGGGTTTTCTTGCCTGTGTTCTTTTTCCCCAAGAGAATGATTACTTTTTGTGTTGAACCGGCATGTCTATATCTTGTGTACATAGTTTAATTCTGAAGCATGATAGCTAAAATGATATCCTGATAAAATGGAAAATGATGCATGACTAGGCATAGTAATTGATAAATATGTGGATCTAAGCATGAAATAGAGGTACACCACTGCATGACCCTACGTCTAAAATTCGAACTAGGTGTCTCATAATCTGGTAGAGTAATGAGATGTCAAGTGAGTATGAGGAAGATTTGAATAGTCCACTATTTGTACTGAGCTAGAACTTGCCTAGTTAGTCCTGCTAAAAGTAACTTGTAATAGACAATTAGGAAAGGATCATAGGCCCTTATTCAATATAGCCCATTTTTAGCCTAAATAAAGGAAAACCAAATGAAAATTATCCTTCTTTGATCCAAATGATTTGAGCTTAAACTTGACCCTTCTTTTTCACCCTAACTGATTTTTTCTGAGAATAATGTGTTGGCCCTGGTCCCTCCTTGGACATGTGCACCTCAGCTTATGCCAAAAGAATTAGTTGAGGGTGGCTAATTCAGTAAACAAACCTTTTTATGGCCCTGGCCCAACTTTGGGTATTGTGTACATTGACTCATGGCAAAGCCATGAGTTGAGGGTGGCTATTATGAGGAATGTTCTGGAAAGTGGGGTTGAAAGAACAAAGCGAGATAAAGAACAAAAGTAAAGTGAATCAAGAATTAGTTGAAAGAACAGTAAAGAAAAAAAAATATACAAGAAATACAAGCAAGAAATGAAGAGTCACTTACACAAATGAAGAAAGAAGGGAAAATAGCAAGGTGAAAGAATATGAGAAACTGGGCAAAAAAAAATAGAAAATGGTATGTTTAGCCGATATGTCAAGGATGGCAAAAAGACACTAAAGTATACCTAAATATATCCTACCTGACCCTGAGCCTATGTTACAAGCTAAGAAAGTCCTATCGTGATCCTAAGAGTTTTATAGCAGACATAAAGCAGTGAAAATAAGGGCAAGCTTATGGCAATATGTATGAATGAGTGTGAATTTGTTCTGAGAGTGAGTGTTGAAAAGTAATACTTATACTCAAACTAAAATCATTGTGTGAAAAATGAGGATTTTGTTTTGAAGAGAGGACGCTAGTTGCAATACCGGAAATATTAGCACCTCGGTGAGAAATTGAAGAGGATAGGTGTTAGTGCATGGTGAGTTTGTGTCATGGTCTGATTCCACATAATTCAAGCCTAATAGTGATAGCATGCATAAATTGGATGATATTGATCGGGATTGATAGCCAAATGATTGTGAAGGATAAAACATGGATACTATTGTACAAAGATTTTGTATTGAGTCATAGTGCGTCGCATGAGGACAAACAACTAATTTAAGTTGAGGGTGTGATATACCGTGTTTTCACGGTATTATTAATACTTTTTCCTTAAGTTTACTGTGTCCAAAAGCCTTTTTGTGCTAATTTTTATGTAAGTTTCTCTTTATTTGCAGGAAATCTGTCTAAAAGATGAATCTGGAGGTTTTTGAGTAAGAAATACAGAAGAGTACCACCTACGGAGCTTGTGACAATCCATTTTGCCCGTGACGGTCCGTAGGTGGTATCGTAGTGCAGTTGCTGAAGGAAAATGGGGAATTCTGACCAAGTGTGGGGTTACGGAGTGCGTGACGGACCGTCGTAGCCATTACGGTCCGTCCTGCTGGTTCGTCATGAAGATCAGAGAAGTAGTCCCAGTACCCAAATTCCAAGAGTTCAAGTGTTTTGGAACGGAGACCCTCGACGGACAGTTGTGCCTGTGATGATCCGTCATACGTGCCGTCGAGGGTAATGAAGAGAGCAGCAGAAGAAATTGCACGAGTATGGGACTACGGAGTCCATGACGGTTCGTTGTGACCATGACGATCCGTCGCGAGGTTCGTCGACCCAGCCGCGTTATGACATATTTCCAGCAAATAGAGTCCTTATTTAATTAGGTTTTTATTTTTTATAAATAGTTCAAAAAACCTCGTTTTTGAGGTGAGACCCTTGATTATTGCTAGACTCTGGATTATATTGTTAGACTCTTGATTATTTTTTAGACACTTTATGAGACTCTTGTAATTGATTGTTGGTGATTTTTGTTGATTAATCAAGCAAACTTTCGGATTTTACTATTTCTCATTGAAGAAAGTGCATGAATTCTTCTAATCATAAATTTGAATATGGTGATTATGACTATGGGTAACTAAACTCCATAACTAGGGTTGTGGGAACCATAGGTGAATAATGAGGTAAAACCAAACTAAAATAGCAATTCTAGAATAGTGTCTTGGATGTATTGGTAATTCTTTCGCTTAGAAGTCTTTTTAATAGATGTCCGACGTTAGAACTCGCCTTAATGCTACTTGCCGGACCACGGAGGTAGATAATAGGAAAAGGATTATCAACATAGATTTAGTGTATACTATCTAATAGACTAGTAGTGATTGGTACGCGGTAATAACTTATAAATATCAAATACGATGCTTAATATAAGGTAAAGGTAAGGGTTAGTATAGCAACACACGTAGCCGGACCAAGGTGCGGAGTGAAATTTTCTAGATGCCGGACCAAGGATTTAGAAATACATAACTTATCAGTTTGCATGCAAGATACTAGGAAAGAATTGTTATAGTTAGAATATCAAGTTATGAACCTGTGGGAAACACATAAACCGTAGTTACTTTTATTAATTGATTAAACTCCAACATTCGAAGCTGTTAGTTGTCTCCTTTAATTTCGCCAGTTATTTTCATTTATTTAGAAATAGAAAACCCCACTTTTATCATTTTTGCTTTCCAAGAAAGTAATTGACTGAACAATAGTAATAATAGATTGAAGTTAAGTCTAAACTATTTTCCTTGTGGGAACGATCCCAACCTTATTAGTTGGGTTATTTACTTGACACGACCACTTTACTTTTTATTTGAGAAGTAAGTTTGAGCGTATGAATAAGGAGCTATTATCTTAACTCAATCATGTTGTAGAAGGCAACTATAGTCACTACCCAATCTAAAAATACATCATATAGGGGTCATGTCATAGGTAGCTTGAGGTCATACTTGTGCCATGTATGAATGACATCCCATACTACCATCCATACTTATTACTTCTCTAGACTATCCTACTCCAAGCTAACTTACATTGCATCCTTGTCTATTAAGCTCCACATGCTATTATAATAGACTTACTACCGTGGAAACCATCTCAACATACAAACCAAGCTAACAAAGGAAGGATATAAGAGTACCATCCTACTAAACGTGCAAGCAATATGTAGATGCAAGCTAATCCATAGGGGAACATAGATCCTTAACACTAAGCTACCATGAGAAACCAATCTCAAGGTATTCCATTAAATGCACCTTGCATGCAAATCAAGCTACCATCAAATGACACTTCCATGCAAGTCAAGCTAACATTAGGAGAGTATAGGTATTTCCCCTAAAGCTACCATAAAATGGTTTGACCTAAATAAGTCAAGCTATCATGAAGCAACTATAGTCATGCTACTTCAAGCTATTCTTTGGCGAGCTTCACTAATCAATCCCAAGCTACCATGGGAACCACTATCGCCAAGCTACCATGAACAAGCATTCTTGCAAAACATGACCAAGAAAAACATGGGAGATCTTACTTCCTCCATCCCAAGCTACCATGATATTCATTACCTTAAGCTACCATGTGTAATTCAACTTAAGCTTCCATAAGATTCAACATCTCAAGCTACCATGAGTATTTCAACTCAAGACTACTTGGGATTTACTATCCTAAGCTACCCTTGAGATCTACCATCTCAAAGTGTCGTGAGATCCACCATCTCAAGTTGTCATGCCTTATTATTAAATCACCAAGTCTATAATACAAGAAATGACCATACAATCCATCTTCAAGCTATTCTTAGTCTAACATGCATTGATCATTTTAGGCTCTTAGGTCAACCTAGAATCCATCTATGTGAGAGAACTTGCTTCTCATATCTTATTCATGTCTACATTTTTTTAATTAGAAAACTTCATCACAATCTCTTCATGATAATTTTAACCCAAAAGCCTAACATCAATGGCATATAAGCCCATAATCGATTACTACATTCAATTCATCATGGTCCATGTTCAACTACAAGTTATATCATTCAATTTGATCATTATAAGGTAAGCCCAGGCATAAATGATCACATAGGTTAAATTCTAACATTACAAGTCAAGATCATCCTAGATCAATTAGGCCAAGTTAAATTCATATCTAGGTTATTCAGTCATAATTAATTAACATACAATACAATTTAATTAAGAAAATCAACTTAGAACCTTCATCTTGCCTTTCATGGCCTAAAATCACCATGATCACCTTCAACATCATTCACTAAAATTCACCATGAAAACCATATGAAGACATCACATAATATTTATATGAACATAATTCAATGCTACCCACTAGATGGGGATCACAATCAAGCCTTACCCACAATGCTATCACAACCCTTCTTAGATTGGGGTCTTTTGGATTCACAATTGTGGGATAACTATGGGGACTCCATGAATGGAAGAATTCATGGATGAATAAGCTTCACATACCTTATGTTAGATCCCTAAATCCAACTTGAATCAATGGTGAATTTCTTCCTAACAACAACCCCCAATTACTTTTCTTTTATTGTGTTCCTAAGAGAGTCTTGGAGAGGGATAGGTTTTGATTTGGAGTCTACAGTCTAAATGTCTCTTTATTGTTTAAACACTCATAAAATACCTAAAACCACCGAAATAACTGCCTATTAATTTATTTGGACATGGGGTGAATTTCCCATTCACCCCTAAAGTTGGTATCGTTCAGTAGGCAGATTGCAGGTCCAAACGACGCACTGCAGTCGACGTACTGTCGATGGAACTATTGCGCCATCCTACAGGTCCGTCTTTTGTGAAAGAGAGAATATTTTAGGGCTCGAGGCCCACGTGTAAGTGTCGAGTGACACCCCTAGTCGACGGGTAGTTAATTGTAGGTCGTCAAATGACATTACCAAGGAAGTGCACTGCCTTCTTTTGGGTCCTTCTCATTAGCCTTTTTGTTGGTCCTTAGGGAGTTGTGTCTTGACATTTCAATACTAAATACATCCTTATAGTTTTTAGGAACCTATATTACGAATTTCAACTCCAAACACCACGTAAAACATGCGCAGGAACACTAGAACACACAAACACGTCTCAAGGCTAACTTTCAAACGTTCTTGAACGGTTGACCTCCAAACTCTTCCAAACTCCCCAAACTAATTTCTAATGCATATATTCACAATTTTTAGGCCTCATAAACTCATGAAACACATGCTATGATATATTTGGACCTAATTTATTTTGGGGTCCTTACATGAGGAATTACCTGGCTCAACTTAACTCAACATAACTGAACTCATTTCTATATAAAGCAGTTTAAAACAAGTGCAATATAAAATAAAGATGTTTAAAAACATAATGTCAACTCTGTGTGTATGCAAAGATACATGTAACTCTAAAATATATGTAAAAATAAATTAAAATTTGTATATAAGAATAAAATTACTTGTCTAGGAGTTTCTCTTACCGACAACCATCACGGAAGAGCTATTGTGACGAGATAATGTTTTGCCTCATGCTTCCAGGGATGGCCTCTACCTTGCCGAGGGTATAGAACCTCAACTACAAAGTGGATCCACTAGTCTATGCTAAAAAAGTACTAAAGGAATCATCTAAAAAGTATGACCCTTTTCTACCCATGGTGGGTACATGGTTTATGGGGGTTGTATGTTGTTTGAACTCTCTGCTATTTCAGTATTTGATGCTACTCCCAAAATATGATACTAGCATCTTTTTTACTTAAAAACATACTTCTTTTTGTGATTTGACATAATTTCTCAAAACTTAGTTCAAATGATATCTTGGAAATAAAAGATTCCTCGCTTTCTTCATTTTTAAAAGTAATTACTCTTTTATGAAAACTAGCTCAAATGCTCTTTTGAAATCAAGGTTTCCTTTCTTGTTTAAAAGTGAAAATATTTTAAACCCTTTGGAGTACATAATCTCGATTTACTCTTGAAGAAATTAATTTCAACCTTACTCTTTACTCAACTTCAATTTTAAGTCTTAAATGAAAGTTAAAAGCATTAGCAAAAGGCTTCTTGAAAAGTCTAAGAACTTCCTTGACCTGATTCTTAACTTTCCTTGAATTTAAATTTATTGATTCAAAGTGATGATTCATATTTCTAGATGATTCTTAGGTGTTTAGAAGTCATTTAGGCCTTATTTGTTTCCATTAAGATTAAGAGGTTTAAATCTGATACACATAAGAAAAATAAGATTTACATTAAGATCTAGATGTTTTGATTTGAATGCATATCTGAATACTAAGATGTGGTTTCTAAATCTTTACACTAAATAATAATGATGTTTGTTTCCGATATGGGCAAGTGAAATTGAACATTATATTAATAAAATATTATAAAACTTTCATTTCAAAAAAATATATCACTTTTGATTAAAAAGAGTTTTAAAAAAGTTTTAGTAATCATGATTTGGAGTACTATTTTTTCATTCAAAAACCTTGAGAAACAACAATAGCCAAAAAAATTATTGCGACTAGTGTTCTTGACACACGTCAATACAAGAAAATTATTAATATAAAAGTATTTTTTCATTCAAAAACTCTGATAAACAACAATACACAAAAAATATTATTGCAACCAGTGTTCTTGACACACGTCAATACAAGAATATTATGAATTCAAAAACTATTTTTTAATTCAAAAACCTTGATAAAAAACAATACACCAAAAATATTATTGCAACCAGTGTTTTTGACATACATCAATACAAGAAAATTATTAACATAAAAAAGATATGTGAAATGATTGATGAAAATTTACCAGTTCAAGGGGGAAAAATTGTGTTTGATTGAGAAAAGAAAGGAAGAACGTTTTCATTTATGAGATAAAAGGCACACCCAAAGCAGAGAAGTGATGATTTATTAGTTGAAAACTTATTAAATGAGTCTGAATATTGTTAAGAGTCTCCTAGAGATCTGATTCATTCAAACATTTTCAAACTCATTAAGAGTTTTTTTTAAAATAAATTAAATAAACTTAATGGGCTGAATCTAAATGATTCAGATTCAGACCTATAAACCAAACATACTAAATGGGCAGAATTTGAATGATTAAGATTCAGACCTCCAATAAGTGCAAACAAATGAGGCCTTAGAGTGGTTATGATTAATGGGAAATGTTAAAGCACTTTAGAAGGAATTAAACAGACTAATTGACAAAAAGCTAATGAAAAATAAATATTTGGGCGCATCCTTAGCGCGCCTCACCAACCCTAATTTAATGGGGCTTGTTTATGGTACGCCGCCCCAGCCTCTCTGGCGCTGATCAGGCCCGTCGCAGCTGACCCTCCTTAGGTGTGTCTGATAAATTTTTCAACTCATTTTGTGTCACGACCCAAAACGAGCCGCGAGTGGCACCCACACTTATCTTACTAGGTGAGCGAACCAACAATCTAAACCCCAACGTTTACCAGTATATAAATTTTTAATAGTAAATAAAATGCGGAAGATCCAAAACTCATTAACGAAATCAATTAAATAAACTTCTAAAGTATAATACTTATCATCCCCAAAATCAGGAAGTCATCACATCAAGAACATCTATCCTCAAATTACTAAGTCTAAGAGTATTTAAGAACTAAAATAAGTAGAAAGATGGTCCATGTCCGAACTTCAAAGACATCAAGACGTGAAGAAGAGAATCAAGCCCGATCTAGGAATAATAGCTCACCCTGAAATCTGACGTGCTGAAGACTGGCTAGAGTTGAGGAAGAGTCGAAGTCAATGGTGCACTTGCTGCACTCCACAAAACAACAAGAAGGAAATAAAAGTAGGGGTCAGTACAAGGAACACGTACTGAGTAGGTATCATCGGCCAACTCAAAATAGAAAGCAATATATACTGAATAATAATATAAAATCAACCACAATACTTAACAGGTGACAATCAACAAGTACAAGAACCATTGGCAACCACACCAAGAACACCTATGAGGACTCAAGCCTCCACACCATACTCATTTGGGAAATAGGTTCTTCGAAATTGAGTATATTAACATAATTCAGGATTACTTCTCTTTAATCTTATCGTGTCGGAACGTAACACTCCGATCCCCTAATGCTACGTGTCGGGACGTGACACTCCGATCCATTATTCCTACCGTGTCAGAACGTGACACTCCGATCCCCTAATGCTACATGTCGGAACGTGACACTCCGATCCATTA
>NC_028641.1:34257989-34258823 GCF_001406875.1 Solanum pennellii
CCCACTAATTTCATAAAGTTTGTCATGAATAGTCCAAAACACCCCTTTAAGACCTTTAGCAGAAATCCGACCCAGTTGGGGTTACGCAACCTGTGACGGCCCTTCGTGTCTATGACGGTCCGTCCTTCAGGTCCGTCACAAAGTTCAGAGAGTTAAATTCAGTAAAGGGGTTTGTGACGGTCCGTCGTATCTACGACGGCCCGTGCTGCAGTTCCGTCGTGAAGTTCAGAGAGTCGATCTCAGTACCCAGATTTCAGAATTGATGTGTTTTGGAACGAAGACCCTCGACGGTCCGTCGTGACCATGAAGGTCCGTCGCCTGATTCGTCGACCCAGTCAGTTATTTTCAAAATAATTTTACTGCTCGAACATACTAAACAGGTTGTTACAATAGATACCAATTTACCCATCGTTCGTCCCCGAACGATCACAGGAAGAAAACAAGGGCGAGAAAGAGTACCTGAATCTGTAAAAAGATGTGGATATCTTTCTTGCATATCCTCCTCATTCTCCCAAGTAGACTCTTCAACTGGCTGATTCTTCCACTGGACCTTGATAGATGCAATCTCCTTTGATCTCAACTTGCGGACTTCTCTAGCTAGAATAGCAACCGGCTCCTCCTCATAAGACAAATTCTCATCGAGAAGAACTGAATCCCAACGAATAATGTAGTTTCCATCCCCATGGTACTTTTTCAGCATAGACACATGAAATACCGGGTGCACTCCTGAGAGTCCTGGAGGCAATGCCAATTCATAAGCCACCTCCCCCACGCGCTTCAAAACTTCGAATGGCCCAATATACCTCGGACTAAGTTTACCTCGCTTACCAAATC
>NC_028641.1:34260773-34261218 GCF_001406875.1 Solanum pennellii
GCCAATGGGCGTCTAGAAATCTGTAAATAGGCTAAACTACCCATGCTCCCTGCTTTTCTACTTAAGGCATCTGCCAGCACATTAGCTTTTCCTGGGTTATACAAAATAGTAATATCATAGTCCTTCAGTAATTCCATCCACCTCCTCTGCCTCAAATTCAAATCTTTCTGAGTAAAGACATACTGTAAACTATGATGATCTGTATAGACTTCACACTTGACCCCATATAGATAATGTCTGCATTGCTTTAATGCAAACATAACTGCAGCCAACTCCAAATCATGGGTCGGATAGTTACGTTCATGCACTTTAAATTGCCTCGAAGCATAAGCAATTACATTTCTCTCCTGCATTAGCACTGCACCCAAACCAGAATAAGATGCATCACAATAGACAATGAAATTCTTACCTTCCACTGGCAAGGTAAGAATTGGTGCAGTAGTCA
>NC_028641.1:34265808-34271066 GCF_001406875.1 Solanum pennellii
CTTTAGCAGAAATCCGACCCAGTTGGGGTTACGCAACCTGTGACGGCCCGTCGTGTCTATGACGGTCCGTGCTGCAGGTCCGTCACAAAGTTCAGAGAGTTAAATTCAGAAAAGGGGTTTGTGACGGTCCGTCGTATCTACGACGGCCCGTGCTGCAGTTCCGTCGTGAAGTTCAGAGAGTCGATCTCAGTACCCAGATTTCAGATTTGAAGTGTTTTGGAACGAAGACCCTCGACGGTCCGTCGTGACCATGACGGTCCGTCGTTTGATCCGTCGACCCAATCAGTTATTTTCAAAATAATTTTACTGCTCGAACCTACTAAACAGGTTGTTACATTTTGTGATCCTAAATCAATTTATTCTGATTCCTTTTCTCAAATTCACTTCAAAATCAGATACCCAAGGCATATACACGACATCTAACTAAAACAACTCAACGAAAGATCATTTTAATGTCCAAAAATGCCTTAATCCCAACTCACATTCAAGAACATCAATTTTCCAATCTTTATAGGATGAAAATATGTTTAATTAAACATGCTTAGAATATGGGTGAACTAACCTAACGTTGTGTGATCTCAAATACCCCATAGGATTGAATGCTTGGTGAAATTCACAATCAAAATTGAACGTTCTTGACAAAGCTTGCCTTTTCTCCTTCTTTCTCTTTTCTCCATGCCATAACATATAGTTCCAATTTTTCTAAACCGACCAAATTTAGTTTTTGACCCTTAACAAATTCACTATAACAAATTAAATTAATTTGGTAAGGAAAAGATCAAACTACCTTTTCAAAATCCAGATTGAACTTTCCTTTTTTTAAAAGCCCAGCTTCGAATGGGCACTTCTCACTTAACACCTTTTAAAAATTTCTTTTAATATTTTTTAATAAAAATAACTATTTTCTTATTTAACTTCTTTTGTAGTTATGGGGTGTTGCAGTTTGGAAAAATGTTAGAATTAAGTTTCATTCATCATTTCTAGAAAAAAAATATTTAATGTGATACTTAACCAATAACATTGTGTGAGTCTTTATTCTCTACTTGACATATGTTGACTAACTTTCAACAGTAATAATAATAAAGCTTGCATTCACTTTTTATAGAAACTTATACTTTATCATTCATTTTATAATTGTTTACATAATTTTTTAATTAAACAATATTTACATTATTATTAATGTAATACATGGTTTAATATTTACGTGCAACGCACGTGTATCAAAACTAGTTATTTGTAATGTTACAAAAAAGTCCCACGTCATTATGAAAATAAAAACTCAAATGGATGAAGTATCCTAGCCCGGCCCACTCGAGAAAACGAAAAGGCTAAAAAATGGGGGGCAGGGGGAGGTCAAAATGTTATACACTCAAAAAGTCTCAAAAGGGAAGTGAAAAGGATTCTAGAAGAAGTCGCCTTCTTCAGCGGCGGTCTCCGTCATCGGTGACTTTACTGCAGGTACGATGGACTACATTTTATTTTATTTTCTTTCATTTTTTATAACTTTGTTATGTCAACTGTTTCATCCTTATCATTAATAACTAGTTTCACGGCCCCTGTGTTTAGTATGTATAATATACAATGTTGTAAAAGATACTATACAAATCATTTTTGTGTAGTATACAATGTTGAAATAATTTTAATTGATTAATACAGATTTCCATAGAGTTACTTGTATTTTGAGATCAAAATGATCAATATCATTAAATCATTTCAAAATATTTTTAAAGTTTAAATATGTAGAGAAAATGACATTTTTTTAAATATACATAATATATCTTTTACAAAATATTATTACTCAAATGATAATGAGTAAGACTTTCATAAAAAGATAATTTTAAAAAGAAAAAGTGTAGTTTGTTGTAATAGCAAATGATGGTTAAATGGAAGTTTGAGCTTATGCCAAATATATAGCTTGACCACTGTTTTAAAAGGCATGGGCGTGAGGCGAGGTATTTTATATAGTACGGATCGCAGTGTAAGCATCAAGACACGGGGCGTAAGTCCCATGGATCTATAGTTCGTAGACTCATGTATATTCAATTCATAGTACTATTGCTAATAAAATAAGAATTTCAAAATTTTCAATGATTTTATAAACATTATAACCTATAATATATAAAAATTATATTATGATTTTTCTTTGAGATAAGTATTAATAATCAAATGAAGAAAAAAAAGTATCATAATTACTATTTGAGAAATATCATTACATCAAAAATAAAAAATATGATCTAAAGGAAAAAAGGTTCTATAAACAAATTTAGAACATCTGGGCCTACCTTCTTACGCCCAAGACTTACATTTTTATACTAGATGTTTTAGAACTTCAACCTTATGAATTTATATTTTTAATTTACACCTCGGAGCGTTTTTGGTACGTCCCACTCCGAGACTATCCCTGGAACTCGCCTCAAAACATTTTAGAAAACACTGACCTTGACCAATTCTTTGTTTTATATATATATATTTCAGCTAAAAATTTAATTTTAGTATATGAACAAAATCAATTATGGTAAAAAATATTTAGATTTCTTAAGTTTCTACCTTATATTTGTGGAATTGTAGTCTTCCTTTTTTTTCTATCGCATACGTATCATATAATTGATTTCTAATAAAAGTATCTAGTATTTTATTGAATTTGTATCGTGCGGTATAATATTCAACTTTTTTAATAGCAAAAATTACTAGATGAGTAAAGTTTAAATTATTATTTATAGAATCTTACATTTTATTTAAAATTATTTTTATGAGCAATCACAATTATCTTATATATTTTTATATCATTCGCAAGGAGTGTACCTTTTGTAACATTTCCTCAAATTATAATGAACACAACATACTATGTTTTTTTTGCTTAAAAACATTCTTCTTTCTGTTATTTGAGATAATTGGTCAAAACTTTGCTCAAAGGCTATCTTGGAAAGCAATGTTTTCTCTCTTGCGTCATTGAGAAAGATATTACTCTTTTATGAAAACTAGCTCAAATGCTCTTTCGAAATCAATGTTTCCTTTCTTGTTTAAATTTGAAACATGTTAAACCCTATGGGGATACATGGTCCCATATACTCTTCAAGTAATGAACTTCAATCCTTACTCGTTACTTTTTGTTCAAGTTGTACTTTAGTCTTCAAACAAAGTTAAAAGCATTTGCTGAAGACTTCGTGAAAAATATTGAAGAACTTCTGTAACAACCCTAAAAATGAACTAGGACGGACTAGAGCTTCACTTTTGATTTAAGGGCTCTTAACTTCTTAATTTAATGAGTAAATGGTTTTATAGGTCAGTTTGGTTGAGTTTGAGGTCAAACGTCAAGGAGCGACCAAGACGTCTGGAGACTAGTCGTCTACGTGCTAGTATGTTACTATGGTGGTTGATAAAGTTAAATGTGTTGTTTGAGGTATATGTCAGTGGTGATGACCCTAGAACCTAGATAGGAATGTTTCGGTGTTTTAACATCCAGGTACGACTCCCCCGAGGACCCAGGAGGGGCCCTTGAGGAGGACCCCCATCCTTTGGCCAAGAAGCTGCGTGGCAACATCATTGACGACACCAATTGATGGCCAATCAATCAATTGACGGTTTGTCAATGGTGGAGTCAAGTAGGACTGCAAAGCTTGCAGGTTTGTGAGCTGCATTCCAAATTCACGGACCCCATTAACGGCCAGCCAATAAATTGATGTCCAATCAATTGAGGGCGTCAATGGTAACCGGCAATAAAGCAACTTTTCTCGGCCAACTAAGGGGTGAGTTGTTGAATTCACCCCACTTTTAAGCGTATGGACGGTTTTTTTAATGTTAATTTAGGTATATTAAGTATGTTATTTTTGTTAGACCCTCTTTAAGACTGTAGCACCTAAATTAAAACCCTCCTCTACCAAAGTTCTCTCCAAGAACTCCCATGGAAGCATGAAGTCAAGATGGAGCCAGAGTTGTGGATTCCAATGTTTTTTTATTTAATTCTTTTGGTATTTCCTCTAATAAGGTATGATACTTCTTTATGTAAGTCTAGCTATCACCTTAGATCCAATTTCTAAGTGAATTCAAAGATTTCAAAGTTTATGAAAAAGTTCAATTTTCGCTCTAACTCAAGGGTTCTTGCATGAAACAATTTCAAATAATTAACGTATGATATTATTGATTTTAAATTGATGCTTTCCAATGAAAATCTCCATGAACCCTTGATCTTCTCAAATCCCAAAATTTGGCTTGCTAAGTGGATTTATTGCTTATGATCTACTGTTTGTAGAATTCAATTTAGTTTTTGTTGTATTGTACATTTCTATTGTTAATTATGCTATAAGATAAAACATTGTTGGAGATGTCAAGGAATGGTGATCTTTTCTTTTGGAAGAGGGTAAGTTGACCTAATTCCCTTAATAATGTAGAATTGATATAGAATTTCTCTCGTGTGTTATGGTTCACTTGTGGTGGCGGTGTTTACTTCTTGTTCTTATTGTTATCATGGCCTTGTCATTATTATTATGTGAATTATAGTAGTATCATATTAGGTACTATATATGATGGTATAATATGAAGTAGGTACCCTGAATATGAAAAGAATGATAAGAATGTGAAACCTTGAATATGAAAAGAAGGTTTATAAAGAAGCCTTAAAGTGGTAGACCTAAACAGTGCCCTTCCTGAGTGGAATGATTGAATTAGAGGTAGGTTTGGTGTAACGAACATGACCCCATCTCTAAGGAAGTCATAAGAGTTATCCTAATGAAATTTGATCGGTAGACCCTTGTGGATCCCTTATTGAAAATGGTATAATGAGTTGGTACGGCATAGTGATGGCATCTTATCAAATAACTTGTGTGAATGAACTTACTCTATGAGAAAAAAGGCAATGGACCAAGTGGATATGCTTAAGGGAGTAGCTCTAGTAGAGTATGAGGCTAGAGTACAAAGAAACCTTTTGATATCCCCTAAACCATTGGCTTACATGGGATGTGTCTTAGTTATACCTTTGTTAAGTAGACCACTATAACAACCTGTTTAGTAGGTTCGAGCAGTAAAATTATTTTGAAAATAACTGACTGGGTCGACGGATCAGGCGACGGACCGTCGAGGGTCTTCGTTCCAAAACACTTCAACTCTGAAATCTGGGTACTGAGATCGACTCTCTGAACTTCACGACGGAACTGCAGCACGGGCCGTCGTAGATACGACGGACCGTCACAAACCCCTTTACTGAATTTAACTCTCTGAACTTTGTGACGGACCTGCAGGACGGACCGTCATAGACACGACGG
>NC_028641.1:34274928-34299736 GCF_001406875.1 Solanum pennellii
TTAGCTAGCTACTACCGTCGATTTGTCAAGGGATTTTCTTCTATTGCTTCGCAACTAACAAATTTGACTAAGCAGATTGTTCCCTTTGTATGGTCGGATGAATGTGAAGAAAGTTTTTAGAAACTCAAAACTTTGTTGACTACTGCACCAATTCTTACCTTGCCAGTGGAAGGTAAGAATTTCATTGTCTATTGTGATGCATCTTATTCTGGTTTGGGTGCAGTGTTAATGCAGGAGAGAAATGTAATTGCTTATGCTTCGAGGCAATTAAAAGTGCATGAACGTAACTATCCGACCCATGATTTGGAGTTGGCTGCAGTTGTGTTTGCATTAAAGCAATGGAGACATTATCTATATGGGGTCAAGTGTGAAGTCTATACAGATCATCGTAGTTTACAGTATGTCTTTACTCAGAAAGATTTGAATTTGAGGCAGAGGAGGTGGATGAAACTACTGAAGGACTATGATATTACTATTTTGTATAACCCAGGAAAAGCTAATGTGGTGGAAGATGCCTTAAGTAGAAAAGCAGGGAGCATGGGTAGTTTAGCCTATTTACAGATTTCTAGACGCCCATTGGCTAGAGAGGTTCAGACTTTGGCTAATGACCTTATGAGGCTGGAAGTACTAGAGAAAGGAGGACTTTTGGCCTGTGTGGAGGCAAGATCTTCTTTTCTTGACAACATTAAGGAGAAGCAGTTTACTGATGATAAGCTGAGCCGAATTCTAGATATGGTATTGCGAGGAGAGGCTAAAGAGGCAATAATTGATGAGGAAGGTGTTTTGAGAATTAAGGGAAGGGTATGTGTGCCCCGTGCGGATGATATGATTCACACTATTCTTACAAAGGCTCATAGTTCAAGGTATTCTATACATCCTGGTGCAACCAAGATGTATCATGACCTAAAGCAACATTTTTGGTGGAGTAGAATAAGCGTGACATTGTTGATTTTGTTGCCCAATGCCCGAATTGTAAGCAAGTAAAGTATGAACACCAGAGGCCTGGAGGAACACTTCAGAGAATGCCCATTCCTGAATGGAAGTGGGAAAGAATTGCAATGGATTTCGTGGTTGGTCTTCCAAAGACATTGGGTAAGTTTGATTCTATTTGGGTAATTGTTGACAGGTTAACTAAGTCTGCTCACTTCATTCCGGTCAAGATGACTTACAATGCAGAGAAGTTAGCCAAACTCTATATCTCAGAAATTGTTCGATTGCATGGAGTTCCACTCTCCATCATATCAGATAGAGGTACGCAGTTTACTTCTAAGTTTTGGAGAACATTACATGCTGAATTAGGTACTAGGTTGGACCTTAGTACTGCATTTCACCCTCAGACCGATGGACAGTCTGAGCGAACGATTCAAGTGTTGGAGGATATGCTTCGTGCATGTGTGATAGAATTTGGTGGTCATTGGGATAAATTCTTACCCTTAGCAGAGTTTTCATACAACAATAGCTATCACTCAAGTATTGATATGGCTCCATTTGAAGCACTGTATGGGAGGAGATGTAGGTCTCCCATTGGTTGGTTTGATGCATTTGAGGTAAGACCTTGGGGTACCGATCTTTTGAGGGAATCGTTAGATAAGGTAAAATTCATTCAGGATAAGCTTCTAGCAGCTCAGAGCAGGCAGAAGGAATATGCAGATCGAAAGGTTAGGGACTTGAATTTTATGGAGGGTGAACAAGTCTTGCTGAAGGTTTCACCCATGAAAGGGGTGATGCGGTTTGGTAAGCGAGGTAAACTTAGTCCGAGGTATATTGGGCCATTTGAAGTTTTGAAGCGCGGGGGGGAGGTGGCTTATGAATTGGCATTGCCTCCAGGACTCTCAGGAGTGCACCCGGTATTTCATGTGTCTATGCTAAAAAAGTACCACGGGGATGGAAACTACATTATTCGTTGGGAATCAGTTCTTCTTGATGAGAATTTGTCTTATGAGGATGATCCGGTTGCTATTCTAGCTAGAGAAGTCCGCAAGTTGAGATCAAAGGAGATTGCATCTATCAAGGTCCAGTGGAAGAATCGGCCAGTTGAAGAGTCTACTTGGGAGAATGAGGAGGATATGCAAGAAAGATATCCACATCTTTTTACAGATTCAGGTACTCTTTCTCGCCCTTGTTTTCTTCCTGTGATCGTTCGGGGACGAACGATGGGCAAATTGGTATCTATTGTAACAACCTTTTTAGTAGGTTCGAGCAGTAAAATTATTTTGAAATTAACTGACTGGGTCGACGGATCAGGCGACGGACCGTCATGGTCATGACGGACCGTCGAGGGTCTTCGTTCCAAAACACTTCAACTCTGAAATCTGGGTACTGAGATCGACTATCTGAACTTCACGACGGAACTGCAGCACGGGCCGTCGTAGATACGACAGACCGTCACAAACCCCTTTACTGAATTTAACTATCTGAACTTTGTGACGGACCTGCAGGACGGACCGTCATAGACACGACGGTCCGTCACAGGTTGCGTAACCCCAACTGGGTCGGATTTCTGCTAAAGGTCTTAAAGGGGTGTTTTGGACTATTCATGACAAACTTTATGAAATTAGTGGGGTAAGTTTAATAATTTATTTACTTGGGGGTTAAAGGAGATAACTTTAAAATAAATAATGGGTTACTTTTATCATAATGAATTATATGATAATTAGGGTAAAAGAAAAAGAATCTGGAGAAGAAAAATAAAAAGAAGCAGAGAGGGAGAACGAGCGAGAAAGAGAGAACGAAGAGGAAAGCAAAAGGCATTGGGGAGATAGCTTGCTCGATAACGATTCTTCGGTGGAGGTAGGTTATGGTTTATGTCTATGTGAAAGATAAACTCTAAATAGCGATTGATATGTATTGGGTGGTATTGTAAAGTCTTCTATATACTTGATTGTGTGTTTGTATGTTGTGATCGTATAATTGTGGTGGTTAGAATGACGAGACTTTTGAATCTTCAATCGTAAATCCTCTCTATTAAGTTGACGCTTGACATAAAGAAATCTTGATGAACTGAAATAATGAGATAAATGGATCGGAGTGTCACGTTCCGACACGGTAGTAATAATGGATTGGAGTGTCACGTTCCGACACGTAGCATTAGAGGATCGGAGTGTCACATTTCGACACGATAGGAATAATGGATCAGAGTGTCACGTTCCGACACGTAGCATTAGGGGATCGGAGTGTCACGTTCCGACACGATAAGAATAAAGAGAAGTAATCCTGAATTATGTTAATATACTAAATTTCGAAGAACCTATTTCCCAAATGAGTATGGTGTGGAGGCTTGAGTCCTCATAGGTGTGCTTGGTGTGGTTGCCAATGGTTCTTGTACTTGTTGATTGTCACCTGTTAAGTATTGTGGTTGATTTTATATTATTATTCAGTATATATTGCTTTCTATTTTGAGTTGACCGATGATACCTACTTAGTACGTGTTCCTTGTACTGACCCCTACTTTTATTTACTTCTTTTTGTTTTGTGGAGTGCAGCAAGTGCACCATTGACTTCGACTCGTCCTCAACTCTAGCCAGTCTTCAGCACGTCAGATTTCAGGGTGAGCTATTATTCCTAGCTCGGGCTGGATTCTCTTCTTCACGTCTTGATGTCTTTGAAGTTCGGACATTGACCATCTTTCAACTTATTTTAGTTCTTAAATACTCTTAGACTTAGTAATTTGAGGATAGATGTTCTTGATGTGATGACTTCCAGATTTTGGGGATGATAAGTATTATACTTTAGAAGTTTATTTAATTGATTTCGTTAATGGGTTTTGGATCTTCCGCATTTTATTTACTATTAAAAATTTATATACTGGTAAACATTGGGGTTTAGATTGTTGGTTCGCTCACCTAGTAAGATAAGTATGGGTGCCACTCGCGGCTCGTTTTGGGTCGTGACAACCACTTTCCACGGTGTGGGTTCTTACGACACCGGGTTCCATACCTATATAGTGTTGTCTATGTCGGTTAATGTCTATTCTAATCATATGGGATGTCCACTCTAATGTTGGATAGGTTCTACATGTGTAGGTAGTGGAATGGGACACTATCTACACATGGGACGAGTAGGCTTTAAAGATAATAATGTGAGTTCCCTAGGCCTTCTAAGACCATTATGTGAACTACCCTATTTGATTAGTTGTCTCTTAAATGGTGTAAATGAATATAGTTCACTTAGTAAAAGTATGTTGAATAGAAGGATTCTTATCTAGGGTAGCTTTGAGGATCACTTAGGTGTGCTTGAAGAGGGTGTATAGGAAGTTTATCCATGTCTTAATTAGGTGGGTCTTAGAGTAACCTTAGGTAAAGATTTTAAATGATAAAAAGTCTAACTTGATGAATATGGAATTAAGAGATATATGTTGATGTTAGCTTAATATGACTTATATGTTATTTTTTATTTGTATTATGTCTCTTAAACTTTTATGATGAAGGTTTTTATCAAAATTTCATGAAAGGTATTTCTATACTAAATGTCCCTTTTTACATGGTTTTTGTATGGCTTCCATCCTAGATGCTTAAATGTGCTAACCCCTTCTTTTCCCTTTTTGATTAAAGTGTAGGGAATGGAGGTTTGGTATGGTATAGATGATGGATATATTTCTAAGGGTTGAAGATGAAGTTTCGGTACGTCCTTATATATTCGAAGACAACACCCAAATGTGCTTTTATGGTCTTTTTGACTTTATTTCAAATCCTGTATGGGCTTAGTCACAATGTTGTACTCCAAAAGTTGTTAGATGGTTTAATGAGACGTGTTGTAAATATAGATGTTTTAGAGTCTTCCACTTGCTATTTATTGAAAGTATTCTTCATGTGTGATGAAAGTCTTAGATTCTTACTAAATTTTTTAGTATCGTATGTTATGAAAGATCCATGTATATTGTATGAGACCTCCAAGAGGTCGAATACGCCGGTTACAGCTATGGGGCACTCCAAGTCATTACAAAGTTTCTAGAATTGGCTCTTAACTTTCCTTGATTTTGATTATATGGATTCAAGGGGATGATTCATATTTATGTAATATTTCTAGATGTTTCGAAGTCATTTAGAGTAGTTAGAATCAACAGAATGTATTCAAACACATTAGAAGTCTTCAAATATGATTATTGATGAAAAACTAGTGAAAACCACGATTTGGGCGCATCCCAGGCGCGCCATGCCAGCCCAACTTACTGGGTCTCCTTTCTAGTGCACTACTCTGTCGTAGATGGGGCGCGTCCTGCCTGGCCCTCCCAAGGTGTGTGTGACAAATTTTCAACTTGTTTCCTGATCCTAAATCAATGAATTCGGATTCTGTTTGGCGAATTCACTTAAGAATCACACACCAAGAAATATTCACGACATCAAACTCAAAAAACTCAAGGAAACAACATTTTAATGTCAAGAAACTTCTTAATCCCAACTCATATTAAAGAACGAAATCAATTAAAGAACAACTATCAAGAACATCAATTTCTCAATCTTCTTAGGCCGAAAATACGCTGCATTACACATGCTTAGCGCGTGTGTTAACTAATCAAACTCTATGTGATCTCACATACCTCATAGTATTGAATCCTTGGTGAAAACCACTTTCAAACTTGTATTTTCTTGACGAATCTTGCATTTCCTTCTAGTTTCTCGTTTCTCCAAGCCCTAGTGTAGATTTCCGATTTTTCTAAATTGATTAAATTCAATTATTGAACCTTAACTAATTCGCTATAATGAATTAAATTAATTGGTTAAGGAAAATACAAAACTACCCTTTGAAATTCCGGATTGGACTTTGCTTGTTTGAACAACCCAACTTTGATAGGACATATCTCACTCATAAAAACTCTGAATTTGCACAAACTCAGCAGCATTGGAAAGATTATTCCAAGATATTTCCTACCAAATCTGGAAACACACCTAACTCATCCTTATCTAGGAGTTATGGTCATTTAAAATTGGCCAAAAATCCAAATTATACCTTTAACAAAGTTCCAAATTTTTATTTTCTTTTTAAAAAAGACTATTTCCATTTTTTAACTTTTATCTAGTTACGGGGCGAAATTAATATCTCCCCATAAATAAAATTCATTGTTGAATGATATTAATCTTACTAGGCTAAGGGTATAATATCAATCACCCAGTTCAAACATCCAACAAGTAAATTTAACACATCAACTACATAAATATAGAATACTAAAAATGGAATCAGTACTTTGATCTGGAACTTCCATGGTTTCAATGTGATGGTGATACCTCTATTTCATCTATTCCTCAGCTTCCCAAGTAGCCTTCTTAAGAAATTGATTCCTCCAAAAGAATTCGACTATTGATACTTCCTTAGTCCTCAACTTACGAACTTGGCGATGTAGAATCTGAGCGGAATCTCCTCATAAGATAAGCTATCATTGATCCCAATATTTTTTGTTGGTATGATCAATGAAGGATCACCCATGCACTTCTTCAACATGGAGATGTGAAAGACCGGATAAACCATAATTAAGTCTTATGGTAGCTTTAACTAATAAGCTATATTACCTACTCTTTTGATATTCTATAAGGGCCAATACACCATGGACTAAGATTCACCTTCTTACCAAAGTTTCATAATACCCTCAATGGGTGAAACTTTCAAGTATACTCAATCATCTACTTCAAACTTTAAGTCCCTTGTCTCAACATTGGTGAAATTTTTTGACGACCTTGCGCTGTTTTAAGCCTCTCTTGAATCACTTTAACCTTATGCATAGCTTGATGAACTAAATCATGTCCTATCAACCCTGTTTCACCAACTTTGAACCTTTGAATAGGAGATCTGCATCTTCTCTCATATAGAGATTCAAAAGGAGTCATTTGGATGCTAGAGTGGTAACATTGTTGTAAGCAAACTCAATATGAGGTATGTGATCATCCCAATTACCTTTGAAATCAACCACAGAAGCCCTTAACATGACCTCTAATGTCTAAATGGTGCTCTTTTCTTTCCCATATGTTTGAGGATGAAAGGAAGTACTTAAGTTCACTTTTGAACCCTCGAACTTTTGAAATGATTTTCTAAATAGTGAAGAAAATTGTGCATCTCTGTCTGAAATAATGGAGACTGGAACCCCATGAAGTTTTACCAAATATTGAATATATATATTAGAATAATATTTTACTGAAGTGAGTTGATTTTGTCATTTAATCGACCATGACCCTAAAGGAATCATGTTGTCTATCAGACCTTGGTAAGCCTGTGATAAATTCTATATTAGTTTTCTCCTAGTTCCATTCCGAAGGTTCTATATTTTGAGCCAAACAATCGGGCAATTAGTGCTTTACTTTAACTTGCTGGCGATTCAAACACTTAGTAACATACTCTACAATGCCCTTCTTCATACTATTCCTCCAATACACTTCTCTCAAATTATGATATGCCTTTCTGAAACAAGGATGAAAGGAATATATTGAGATATTATCTTCCTTTATGATTCGCTCTTGGAGTTCATCCACCCTTGTTACACAAAACCTACTTTTTACGTCAATGCGCCATCTCCCCCTTTTTCAAAAGCCAATACTTTTTGCTTAGGAATAGTTTCCTTCAATTCAAGCAAAATTGGGTCTTGGCCATGGTCATCACCACCACTCCTTCTTCTTTAAAATCCATTAGTCGGACTCAAGCGTGCAAGTCTATTCACATCTTTTGCTAACTTTTTTGTTTCTTCCTAAACATGGGCGGTACTTCCTATAGACAACATGCTTAAAACATTAGCAACAATGGTAGCCTTACCTATGTGGTAAATAATATTCACGTCATAATCCTTGAGTAATTATATAAACTTCATTTGTCTGAGATTATGCTCTTTCTGAGTTAACACATATGGAAGACTCTTGTGATCGGTGAACACATCCACATGAACACCATAAATAATAACACAATACTTTAAAAGCAAATGCTACATCAACCAATTCTAAGTCAAGGCTTTAGTAGTTCTCATGACATTTAAACTGTCTAGAGCCATAAGCTATAACCTTGTCATTCTTCATAAATACACAACTCAAACAAACTTTCGATGCATCACAATACACCACAAAGCCTTTTATACCTCCTCGTAAGGTCAACACTGGGGCACTAGTCCACCTCTTCTGCAATTCCTGAGAATTTTTCTAATAAGACTTAGACCATTGAAATTTCAATATCTTTTTAGTTAACTTTGTCAAAGGGAGATTAAATGTAGGAGAAATTCTCTACGAACCTTCTATGTAGCCATCCAAACCCAAGAAACTCCTAATATCAATTGGAGAATATGGGTCTAGGACAATTGTGTACTGCCTCTATTTTCTTAGTATCAACTTTGATTCCTTCTCCAGAAACAATGTGTCCTAAAGAATGTAAAAAACACAAGCAGAAACTCAGTTTTAGAAAACCTAGCGTATAACTTCTTATCTTTAAGTGTGAAGAACTATTCTTAGATGACTAACATGATCTTCTTAGTCCTTGAATAGATTAATATGTCATCAATGAAAATGATAAAAAATATATCTAAATAAGGTTTGAATGCTCTATTCATAAAGTCCATGAATGATGTAAACGCATTGGTCAAACCAAAGGAAATGAACAAAAACTCATAATCACCTTCCTCCTGAATTTTGTCTTTGGAATATCACATTCCCTTACCATCAACTGATGGTAACCTGATTTGAGTTCTATTTTTGAAAAACAAGAAACAGCTTGAAGTTGATCGAAAAGATCATAGATTTTCGAAAAAGGATACATATTCTTGATGATTACGTTGTTAAACTGATGGTAATCTATACACATCCTAAGTGAACCATCCTTCTACAAATAAGACCGGAGCACCCTAAGGTGACACACTTGGTCGAATAAAGCCTTTATCTTGGAGATCTTTCAACTGCTATTTAATCTCTTTCAACTCTGCTATTGCAATATTATATATTTAGGAATACATATCGGACGTATATCTAGAAGAATGTCTAAACCGAAGTTTATCTCTCATAGGATGGACTTTGGAAAAATCATCTAGAACGACTTTTGGAAAATCTTTTTCTACTAGAACTGACTGAATAAGAGGTATCTAAACACTAGAGTCATTAATCCGTACTACGTGATATACACATACCTTAGAAACTAACCTTGACTTAAGGTACAAAATAAAACATCCCTTAGTCACGGTTGAACTACTTCTTCACTTTAAGACTAGATCATTGGAAACATAAACATTAGAAATTCAGTTATTCAATCAATTGAGGCATAACATGCATGGATCTAGTACATACCAAGAATGAAATCGGAATCTACCATGTCTAACTTGACTAAATCAGTCATGGAACTCTTATGATTGACGAAAATAGGACAATCACGATAGACTCTCTCTACTAGAATAGACTTACCAACATATGTGGAAACACTAGGGGGTTCACTAAGTTTAGTAGGAATAATATTAAAATGCATAGCAACATATGGATTTACAAAATATAAGTTCACCCCTGGGTCAAGCAAAGCATAAACATTATATTTAAAGACATGGATCATACTAGTGGGAAAATCTGTATAATCATCTTGCTCTTGTCGAATGGTGATAAGATGTAGGTGGTTTAATCCTCCACTAATATTTTAAGTAGCTGCTGTAGGTGTAGCTCTGCCTGGTGGAGTAATTGAACAAGACTAGGCTCTAATGCACCCATTACCACTACCCTGCTTGTTTTTTTGAGATTCTCGCATGAAATGAACATTCTGACCACATTTGAAGCAACTACTGGAGCCCTCATGACATATACCTAAGTGGTTCCTACCACACATAGCGCACACAAGATGATTACTACCCCCTTGCGCCACACTACCTTGAGAATCGATAGGTTTGGTTCAGAAATTCTGACTATTGTACTCACTCTTATTCATGGGTTCAAGTGCACTAGAAGATAATGGCGCAGGTCCCTTTTGTTTCTGTTGGAAGGATGACCAGTTAGCATTACCTTCAGTTGTGCGAACTTATTCCCTGTCTTAGCTCTCTTTTCATTAAACTCTTCTCTATCTATCAATTTTTCCTCCTCAACATGTTGCACATATACCATTAACCTTGATATATCCATGTCCCTAATTAGTATCGCTGCCCGGCCCTCTTTGTTAGATAGAGTAGACAACCCAACAACAAACAAACTCATTATACACCTCATATCCACAATAATCTCCGGGGCATAACGAGACAGCTGGGTGAACTTCAACCCATACTAAGGAACACTTGTGGAATCCTCCTTAACTGTAAGAAACTCTAATACCATAGCCTTTATCAGTTTTTGGGGAAAGAAAATACCTAAGAACACCTCCTAGAAACAAGCCCAACTCGCAGGTGATGCATCTTCAACTATGTTCTTCTTCCATTGATCAAACCGAGTCCTAGAAACACACTTCATTTTATATGCAACTAGTTCCACCCTCTCAGTATCATTAACGTGCATTAAATCAAATACCTTTTGCAGATCCTCAATAATGTTCTTTGGATCCTTTGTGGTGCTTGAACTAGTGAAACTTCGAGGGTTCATCCTCAAGAACTCACAAATTTTCGAAGTGTCAGTCTTTTCTTGTTGAGCTCCTCTTTTCTACCCAACCTAGTTAGTCACGACTTGACTCATTATCCTTATTGCTTCTCCGAACTAAAAATTAGTAACTGCTTCTTTGCATTAGATACCCCTTGTTTCTTCTCAACATTACGCCTAGCAGAACTACCTCTCACTACTCTTCATAGAGGCATGATTGTCTGAAAAACACGCGCAAACACAAGGTAGAAAAACATTATATGAGATCAAACTCTAACGCAAGAAATGAGTACGAAAGAAAGGAGAGATTTTCCTAAGTGTTGCAGCGTCCTTATTACATATGCGGCGCGCTTCACATCGATTCTAGGACTCTACATATACATGTTCATAGAAGAACTAGGACTCTTTAACTTTGTGCTCTGATAAAAAGTATGTCATGCCCTGAAGCCTACACCCCAAGCGGATGGCACTCAAAAACCATTGTTGTCCCTAAGAAAACCCTTAGCCTGACTTACTTACTCAGTAGAAGACTTAACTCATAAAAGATAAATCTATGTACTTGTCTGCAATTTTATAAAGGAACATTCAACTGGCCATTAAGGTAAAGTCAAGTCCAACATAAGAGAATGACAATTAACAGACTATATAACTAACATCTAATTATCTATGAAACCTCTAAAACATCTGAGATGGATGTCGGGAAAAGACCCCCAATCATCCTAACAAATGAAATACTAAAAAAATATATGACAACAAGGGAGACCTCCGGAAATCAAGGAGGCTCACCAACTAACTCTGAATGCTCAACTAGATAAACGATGGATTGGATGCTGATCGTTATTTACTTGAGTATGCATCATAATAAGATGCAATCAAAATAGCATTAGTACATTGATTGTAGGAGTATGCGAGGGAAATTCTAAAACAAGACATAAGCTTGAAAGGCCTGGGTCAACTCAAATCAACATAACTAAACTCATTTCAACATAAATTAGTCTAAAACAAGTGCAAAATCATGAAAGATGTTTAAAAACAAGATATAAACTTTGTGTGTATGCAAATATACATGTAACACTAAAATGTATGAAAAATTCAAATAAACTGTGTATATAAAAATACAATTCTTTTTTAGGAGTTTTCCTAACCAACAACCATCATGTAAGAGCTATTGTAATGATACAACATTTTTGCTTCATGCTGTTAGGGCCATCTTATACCTTGCCAAGGGTATAGAACCTAAACTACTAAGTAGATACACTAGTGTGTGGTACTCCCAAAATATAATACTAGATTTTTTTATTGCTTAAAAACATATTTCTTTTGGTGATTTGAGATATTTTGTAAAAAGTTAGTTCAAAGGCTATATAAGAAATCAATGTTTCCTCACTTTTTTCATTTAGAAAGTGATTACTCTTTTCTGAAAACTAGCTCAAAGGCTCTTTGGAAATCAAGGTTTCCTTTCTTGTTTAAACGTGAAAATATTTTAAACACTTTCGAAATACATAGTCCCCATATACTCTTTAAGAAATGAACTTCAAACTTACTCTTTACTCTACTTGAACTTTACATCTTAAAACAAAGTTAAAAGCATTTGCAAAAGACTTCATGAAAACACTCTAAGAACTTCCTACACAGTCTAAGAAATTCCTAAACATGACCTTTAACTTTCCTTGAATTTGAATTTAATCATTCAAGGTGATGATTCATGTTTCTGGATGATTTCTAGATGTTTAGAAGTCATTTAGAGTAGTTACAATCAATGGGAAGTGTTAAAACACATTAGAAGGACTTAAATAGACTGATTGACAAAAACTAATGGAAAACGATGATTTGGGTGAAGCCCTAGCGCACCGCGCCAACCCCAACTTACTAGGGATCCTTTTTGGCGCGTCGCCCTAGCCTCTCTTGCGCTGATGAGGCGTGTCGTGCCTGACCCTCCCTAGGTGTATTTGATAATTTTTTCAACTCGTTTTGTGATCCTAAATAAATTTATTCTGATTCGCTTTCTCAAGCTCACTTTAGAATCAGATACCCAAGGCATATACAATACATCTAACTCAAACAACTCAAGGAATCAACATTTTAATTTCTACAAACGTCTTCATCCCAACTCATATTCAAGAATTCAATCAATTAAAGAACATAAATTTACCAAACTTTATAGGATGAAAATATGTTGAATTAAACATTCTTGGCACATGGGTGAGCTAACGTAATGATGTGCGATCTCGAATATCTCATAGGATTTAATTCTTATTGAAATCCACAACAAACTTAAACGTTCTTGACAAATCTTGCCTTTTCTCCTTCTTTCTCTTTTCTCCAAGCCATATCATAGATTTCCAATTTTCCTAAACTGATAAATTCAGTTTTCAATTAATTCTCTATAAAAAATTAAATTAATTGGGTAAGGAAAACACCAAATTAACCTTTCAAAATATAGATTGTATTTTTCTTATTTGAACAACCCAACTTCGATTCGGCACATCTCACTTAAACGAATTCGGAATCATGCAAACTAACTGACGTTGGGGAGGGTCATACAAAAACCATTCCGAGGTGTAAATTAAATATGTAGATTCATACGGCGCAAGTTCTAAAATTTGAGGCGTAAGCCTCGAGTATAAAAATGTAAGTTCTGGTTTAAGAAGGCATGCACAAGCATTTTAAGTTCACCCCCAGTCTTTTTTAAGGGTATGGACGGTTTATTTTATGTATTATTTAGGAATTATAATTAATTTAAATAGATTAAAACCTATTTTAGACTCTATTACCTATATCAAAACTCTCCCATCCCAAAGTTCTCTCTAAAAACCTCGTGGAAGCATGAAGTAAAGATGGAGGTAGGGTTGTGGATTTCAATGGTTTTATTCTTCAATTCTCTTGGGATTTATTCTAATAAGGTATGGGATTTCTTTGTCCTAGGCGATCTATCACGTTAGAGTTTCAAAGTAATTTCAAAGATTTTGAAGTTTATGGAAAAGTCCAATTTTCACTCTAACTTAAGGGTTCTTGCATGAAAAAATTTCAAATCATTAGATATGTTGTTATTGATGTTAAATTGATGTTTTCCAATGAAAATATCCATGAACCCTTGATCTTGTGAAATCCTCAAAATTTGGCTTATGGAGTGGGCTTATTGCTTATAATCTAACGTTGATAGTTGAGTTTAGTTTATGTTGTATTGTTGATTTCTATGGTTAATTATGATGGTATACAGTGAATTGTTTGGAGATGTTAAAAAATTATGATCTTGGCTTTTGGAAGAGGGTAAGTTAACCTAATTCCTTTAGTAATGTAGAATTGATATAGAATCGCTCTTGTATGGTATGTTCCAGTTATAGTAGGTGTTTACTGGTTGTTCTTGTTGTGATCATGACCTTGTCGGCATTATTATGTACATTGTAGTAGTATCCTTTTAGGGAATATACATAAAGGTATAATTTGAAGTAGAAACCCTTATCTGAATGACTATTGTGAAACGCTTAATATGAAAGAAGGTTACAAATGTTAAACCCTGAATATGAAAAGAAGGTCAATAAAGAAGCATTGAAGTGATGGACCTAAACGGTGCGCTTCTTGAGAGGGATGATGGACTTAGAGGTAGGTTTGCCAGAACAACATGAAACAATCTATAATGAAGTCATAAGAGCTATCATAATGAAACTTGATTGCTAGATCCTTGTGTATCCCTTCTTGGAAATGGTATTATGTGTTGGTAGGGCTTAGTGATTGTACCTTATCTAATGCAGTATTGTGAATGAACTTACTCTATGAGAACAAAGTCAAAGAACCAAGCGCATATGCTTTAGGGAGTAGCTCTCGTTGTGCATGAGGCTAGAGTACAAAGAAACCTTTTGATATCCTCTAAACCATGTGCCTATATTGCATGTGTCTTAGTTCTACCTTTGGCAAATAGAGCACCTTCCACGGTGTGGGGTCTAATGACACCGGATTTCATACCTAGCTAGTGTGGTCTATGTCAGTTAATGCCTTTTCATCATATGGGATGTTCACTCTAGTATTGGATATGTTCTACAATGTGTAGGTAGTGGAATGGAATGATATTTACACATGACACAAGTAGGATTTGAATATGCTAAAGTGTATTCCCTAGGTCTTCTAAGACCATTATGTGAAGTCCGCTATTTGATTAGTTGTCTCTTAATTGGTTAAAATAAATATTGTTCACTTAGTAAAAGTAAGTTGAATAGAAAGGTTCTTATCTAGGGTAGATTTGATGATCATTTAGGTGTGCTTGAAGAGGGTGTATGGGCTGTCTCTTCATGTCTTACTTAGGTGGGTCTTAGAGTAACATTATTTATAGTCTACGTGATGAAATGGCTTACATGATGAATAAGTAATTAAGTGTTATATATTGATGTTAGCTCAATAAGACTTATATGTGATTGCTGACTTTTATTATGTCTCTTAAACTCTTATGATGAAGGTTTTTATCAAAATGTCATGAAAGCATGTTTCTATACTTAATGTCCCTTTTCACATGTTTTTTTCATGGCTTCCATGCTTAGTTCTTAAATGTGCTAACATTTTCTTTCTATTTTTGACATAAGTGTAGGGATTGGAGGTTTGGTATTCTATGGCTGATGGGTAGGTTTCTAAGGGTTGAAGATGATGTTTTTGTGAGTCCTTATAGATTCGAGGACAAGACCCACATGTGATTTTATCGTCTTATTATCTTTATTTCAAGTCTGTATGGGCTTAGTCCTAATGTTTTAATCCAAAAGTTATGAGATGGTTTAATGAGACTAGTTGAATAATGAGATATTTTAAAAGTCTTCAACTTGCTATTTAATCAAAGTATGCTTCATGTACGAAGAATGTTTTAAATTCTTACTTATTTTTTAGTATCGTATCTAAAAACAGATCCAAATGGTTTGTATACGACTTTTGATAGATCGAACATGCCGGTTACGACCAGGGTGTACTCCCGAGTCATTACAAACTCGGTATCAGAGCAGTAGGATTTTGGTATGGTCTTAGGTTGTCTAAAAATAAATTCTACTAGAGTCTTGTTCATAATGTGAAGCACGCCACATTCTGAATAGGAGGCTATTGGGTGCTAATAATGTTTTACTTCTTCATTCTTCTAATTGTGACTTAGATTTTTTTTTTGTGATGTGTTTCCCTTGTTTCCTATCTGTTGGTCCTTTGAGTGGGATTTCCCTTGTAAGGGTTTTGTTGCAAGGTTGAGAAAGTGAAAAGGTTAGGTGTAACTGTATAGGTGGAATATAGTATGTTGTGATGATAACCTTAGGTTGAATGAGTTTCCTTATGATGGTGAGTATTGGTTATGCTTTTAAGGTAAGATGAAAGAGATGATGACATGTGGTGTTAGAAATGTATAGGTGACGAGCAAGGAGGTCTGATGTTGTCTTGATACAACCATAGAAACGAAGGAGGTGATGTTTGAATGAGTAAGTTAAGTTTCTTTTAGTAAGGGATGTTGTGGCTAGATGATAAGGTTTTTTCAATGTCTTTGGTGTTCATGAGATAGGCTTGATTGATGTTGTTGTTTCAAGAGGTTTAGTGAATTGAACAATTGGGTGAAAACGGTGTGGTTAAGTTGATGATTCTTGATTAATATTCTTATGGTATGTTTATGTTGACCTTAGATGGTTTTTTCCCAAGTGAGGGAAGTATGGTGAATAGTAAGGTTGTTGGGAGTGAGATATCCTTATCATTTCGTTATGTGCCTAATGAAGCCTAAAACTAAGAATTACTAGTATCTCCATTTATGTTGGAGTATTTTATGAAAAATGTGTTCCCAACTATTCTCCTTATGATAGGCATGTTTTGGTTAGATTCTTGCTAAATGAGAACATGAGTGTTCGTACATTGTATTCCCTCATGTTCGTGTGCATTTAGTGTAGATTGTCTATTTGCTTCATTAAGTGAAATTATGAACATGCCTTAATGCTACATAAGTTTACTTGTTAAGGGTGCCCAATGTGCTATTAAGAATTTACATGTTTAGCCTTTTGGGGAGAATTGCTCTAAATATTCCTTATTGAAAATGTTGCATGATTGTGCTTTGGTGAGAAATTACATGATGTGCTAAGTTATGTTTAAATGAGCATGATGTAACTTGGATAAGGAAGTTCCTTCAATATCATGAGAAATGGTGAAGAATGATGAAGAAGGAGTTGGTGGGTGTATCTCTACTTGCTTGAATTACATAAAATAAATTTGGACTTTATGTGGAGTGATGTTCCTCCCAACTATGTGTATACTTTATGACATTGTCTGCTTGAGTGTGGGATGTTTGCTTTAGTAGTTTTCCCTTAAAGTGGTTAATTGTCATTTGAGGATGAATGTTTTCTAAGTGGGGGAGAATGTCAACCTGAAAATAAACAAGGATGAACTACATCTTCACTTGTGTTTTAAGGTCTACTACTTGTTAATTTAATTTGTAAATGATTTTATTGGTCGGTTCGGATCTCATGTTCAATGAGTGACAAAGATGTTCGGAGACTAGTCGTGTATGTGCTAGTGTGTTCTTATGTGTGTTGATGAAGTTAAGTCTGTTGTTTGAGGTCTAAGTCAGTGTGATGACCCTAGAACCTAGATGGGCATGTTTCATGGTTTAAAGTCCGGGTATTACTCCCATTATGACCACTAGGAGCCCTTGAGAAGGACCCCATCCATTGTCAAAGAAGCTGCCTGGCACATCATTGACGAAAACAATTGACGACCAGTGAATCTATTGACAACTCGTCAATGGTTGACGTCAACCAGGCCTTGCAGGCCTTAAAGTTTTTTAGCTACACTACCAACTGGCGTAACCCAGTGACAACTAGTCAGTCAATTGAAGACAAGTTAATTGAAGGCGTCAACGGTGACCTGCAATTCTGCAACTTGTCTCAGCCAACTTAGGGTGAGTAGGTAAATTCACCCCAAGCTTTTTAAGGATATGTATGGTTGGTTAATGTGTATTTAGGTATTTTAGGTATGTTAAATTATTAAACCCTGTTTGAGACTCTAGCACCTAAATCAAGACCGTCAACTCCCAAAGTTCTTTACAAAGAACCCATTGAAGCATGAAGTCAAAGTGGAGCTAGGGTTGTGGATTCCAATGATTTTGTTCTTCAATTCTCTTTGTATTTTTCTAATAAGGTATGAGAGTTCTTTGTTTAATGTTATCTATGTTATATTGTTTATTTCTTAGGTTTATTATGCTATTATATGGTGACTTTTTTGAGATGTTAAGGAATAGTGATCTTTCTTTTGAAAGTGTCACATCCCGAAACCACACCCTAGAAGATGACATTGTCAGAATGCAACCGGCGTACATACCTCTCGAACGTCTTGTACAAGCCCTTCCATATCGTTCGCATATAAACATATGAAAAGTAATGCGGAATTAAAAATTTTCATAAACATTCTATAATTTTTTAAAATATCTTTCCTATAAACTCATAAGAAATGCTAGGTTTCATTTCATCAAATCTTAGACACAAGAATACTTGGGGACATGGCTCACATAATAGAAATATAGTACTACTAAGTCTATTACAATACTTCGATAAAGGAAATGAAAGACAACTATACCCTCGAGTAAAATGAGTACATACATGAACTTCACTTGAATGATGCTACAATCCAAGTCTTGCTTACCAAATTCTCCTCACCTACAAACCACTATAGAGATAGATAAAAGTATCCGTACAAACACATATACTAAGCATCTCATTATGCATAAAGTCATGAAAAAGGATATTTATTAGAAATATGCATCCTTTTAATTTAAACATCATAAATAATCATAACAATAATATTTAAACACCTTATAAACACATAAGGGATCACTTAATAATTTAAGAACATTTTTAGCAACACTACAGTAATTCATGTCAAATTACCATGAACTATATTCAATGTTATAGTGAATTCCTTCACTGTTACAGTGAAGACTATCAACTTCACCTTGGATACTCTCTAGCATACAATTCCCTCAATAAAAGATATCCTAAGATTAACTTAAGTAAGACAAAGAGAGACCGCCCATACAACCTCTCTAGGTACACCTAAACGATCCTCAAGACCGCCTATAATGAGATCAACGCGCACCTTCAAGACATCACACATATGAACATAACATCCTTCTACCAAAGGTGATTCTGAGTCTCACTTGAGTTAGTTGTGAAGCGGCAACCCATACAATCCATAACACAGAGAAACTTAAGAGATCCTATAAACTATTTAAATAGCATCATTCTCACTCAATACATCAACACATAGATAATATGACATTCTCCTTCCAAAGGTTATCAAAAGACTTAATTAAGTAAATCAAGAAGATAACGTCCATGATTGACCTCTTCAAGATTACCAAAATAATCTTTAAGACTATCTAAAGCTTAGATCAGGTCTATGAAATCAACCATCTTCCCTAGCGAGAGTCATTATTAAGACTTACCTAGGTAACATGCGAAGTGACCATTCCTATGGCCCCTTCACAGCTTAACTTGACAACCCTTAACTACTCTAGATAAGTACTTAATCATTTAACATGCTTTATTAACTTAAGTAATTACATTACTTAGTTCATTTAAGACTCATTCATCACATAAGGACATTCAAGTAATGGTCTTGGACATGACCTAGTGACTCTAACTAACACCTTCAAAGCCTATTGTGCAATGCCTAGATAGCTTCCCATAGAACCACCTAAACTTCATAAAAACTTCTTTAATTCTAGTAGGTATCCCGTATGATGAGAATAGGCAATAACCACCATAGACCATGATATCTAGACATGGAATCTGGAGTTCTAACCTACTCCGATAAGGGTGTTCTACTTGCCAATGTTAGAAGTAGGACACATCCCATGTAGGCACATGGCTAAGGAATATCAAGGACTTTTATTCACTCTAGTCTCATTCTCAAGTAGAGGAACATTGTACTCTAGTGTCTGTCTCAAGTAGAGCTACTTCCCATAACATAATCACTCGGTTCTAGCCTTCGTTCTCATCTCTTTCAACTCAGCTATTACCATTCTGTATGGAGGAATAGATATCGGACGAGTATCTGAAAGAATGTCTGTGTTGAAGTCTATCTCTTTGAGGAGGGACTCTGGAAGATTATTTAGAAAGACTTATGGAAACTCTTTTACTATCGGAACTGACTGAATAACAAGTATCTCAACACTAGAGTCATTAACACGGACTAAGTGATAGACACACCCCTTAGAAACCATATTTCTTAATGTAAGGTACGAAATAAAACAACTCTAAGTCTCTATTGAACTGCTTTTCACTCTAAGACTGGTTCAATTGGAAACTTAAACTTGAGAACTCAAGTTCATCAATAAACTGAGGTATAACAGGTATACATCCAATCCATACTAAGAATGATATCAAAATCTACAATGATAACTTGACTAAATCAGTCATGGTACTCTTATAATTGACAAAAATGGGAAAATAAAAATTGACTCTCTCTACTAGAATAAACGCACCAACACATGTGGAAACACTAAAGGGTGCAATAAGTTGATCCTTAATAACATCAAAATTCATAGCAACATGTGTAATTACAAAATATAAACTCACCTTTGTGTCTAACAAAGCATAAAAATTAGATTTAAAGAATTGGATCATACCACTAACAATATTTGGCGAAATTTGTTGCTCTGGGAGAATGGCGATAACATATAGGTGGTTTGATGCTCTGCTAGTACCTGAAGTAGCTCTTCTAGCTGCAATTCTTTCTTGTGGAGAAATTGAACACGAATAGGCTCTAATGCTCTATTACCACTACCTTGCTTATTCTTTAGATATCCTAGCATGAAATTACCATTATGAAAACATTTGAAGGAACTTAAAGAGCCCCCACGACATGTACCTGAGTGGCTACTACCGCTCTTAGCAAAAGCATAAGGCTAACTACCCCCTTGCGCCTCACTACCCTGAGAATCAGCAGGTCTGGTTTTGAAATTCTTACTGTTGTACTCACGCTTATTTTTGGGTGTCGGTGCACTACAAGAAGATAGAGAAAGTCCCTTTTGTTTAATAGGAAGAATAAACAGTTAGTATTACTCTTCAGTTGCACGGACTTATTCCCTGTGTTCGCTCTCTTGTTATTAAAATCTTCTCTATCTCTCAGCTTCTCGTCGTCAACAATTTGCACTTACACCATTAACCTCGATATATCCATATCCTCAATTAGCTTTGATGCCCTGCCCTCTATGCTAGATAAACATGACAACCCAACAACAAATAAACTCATTATAATTCTTATATTTACAACCCTCTACAGAGCATAACAGGATAGTTAATTAAACTTCAGCCCATAACACTCATGAAATCCTGCTTATGTTCTAGGAATTCTTGTACCATAGCACTCTTATGTTCTCGGCTAAAGAAACGCCCCAAGAAGGCCTCCTAGAAACAATCCAACTCGCAGGTGGTGCATTCTTAAATCTGTTCTTCTTCCACTGATCGAATCAAATCTGAGAAACACCTTTCATTTGGTATGCATATAGATCCTCCTTCTTAGTATAAGTAACATGTATGACATAAAATACCTTTTTCAACTCCTCAATAAAGTTCATTGGATCATCACTGATACTTGAACCAATGAAACTTTGAGAGTTCATCATCAAGAACTCACGAATTCTTGAAGTGTAAGTCTTTTTCTATCGAGCTCCACTATACTGCCCAACCTTGTTAGTCAAAACTTCACTCAGCATCCTTAGTTCTTCTCCGAACATAACAGTAGTAACTTCCCCTTCGGGTTGCACTTCAGGTGCATTAGGTACCCCTTGTTGCTCCTCAACATTTACGCCTAGCAGAACTACCTTTGAAAACTCTTCGTAAAGGCATGATTATCTAAATATTATGTGCAATCATGAATTATAAGAAACCTTATTAAAGAGCAAACTCTAATGAACGAAATAAGTATGAAAGAAGTGTTCAATACTACTCCCAAAATATAATACTAGCTTTTTTGCTTAAAAACATACATCTTTCTGTGATTGGAGATAATTACTCAAAACATAGTTTAAAGACTATCGTGGAAATCTAAGTTTCCTCGCTTTTCTGAAAACTAGCTCAATAGGTATTTGGAAATCAAGGTTTCCTTTCTTTTTTAAACTTGAAAATATTTTAAACCCTTTGGGAGTACATAGTCGCCATACACTCTTGAAGAAATGAACTTCAACGTTACTCTTTACTCAACTTGAACTTTAACTCTTAAAAAAAATTAAAAGCATTTGCACAAGACTTCTTGAAAAGACTCTATGAACTTCCTAGACCTGGCTCTTAACTATCCTTGAATAATTTAAGGATTCAAGGTTATGATTCATGTTTCTTGGTGATTTCTTTGTGTTTAGAAGTCATATACACTAGTTAGAATCAACGTGAAGTGTTAAAACACTTTAGAAGGACTGAAACACACAGATTGGCAAAAAAACTAATAAAAACAATGATTTGGGTGCATCTCTGGCGGGATGCGACAACCCCAACTTACTTGGGCTCCTTTTCCAGAACGCCGCCCATCCTCTCTGGCAAAGATAGGGCGCGCCGCACCTGACCTTCCCTAACTGTGTCTTATAAATTTTTCAACTCGTGTTGTGATACTAAATAGTTTTATTCTTATTCCTTTTGTCAAATACAATTTAGAGTCAGATACCCAAGGGATATACACAACATCTAACTCAAACAACTCAAGGAAACAATAATTTAATTTCAAGAAACGTCTTAATTTCAACTCATATTCAAGAACGAAATAAATTTAAGAACATCAATTTCCCAATCTTTCAGGACAAACATATGCTAAATTAAACATTCTTGAGACATGGGGGAACTAACCTAACACTACGTGATCTCAAATACCTCATACGATTGAATTTTTTGCAAAATTTACAATCAATCTTGAATGTTCTTGAAGAATATTGTCTTTTCTCCTCCTTTCTCTTTTTTCCAAGCGTAGCATAGATTTCCAATTTTTCTAAACTGACCAAGTTCAGTTTTTGACCCTTAATTAATTTACTATAAAAATTAAATTAATTGGGTAAGGAAAATACCAAACTACCGTTTCAAAATCCGCATTGGACTTTCCTTATTTTAACAACTCAACTTCGAATGGGCATATCTTACTCATACGAACTCAGAATCGCGCAATCTCAACGATATTGGAATGATTATTCCAAGATCTTTGTTACGATATCTGGGAACACACGTGACTAATCCTGAGTTAGGAGTTATGATCGTTTAAATTTGACAAAAATATCCAACTTAATACCTTTAACAAATTTTAAGATTTTTATATTTTAAGAATGACTACTTCCATTTTTTTGACTTCTTTCTTGTAATGTGGTGTTACAGTTAGGAACAATGTTAGAATTAAGTGTCATTCATTATTTCTATAAAAAAAGTATTGGCGAAATGGTCTGATAAACCCCCGTACTTGTATGTGTTTGTATTCTAAACTCTTCTACTGAATCTTTTGTCAACCAAATCCTTAAACTCAACCAAAATAAGATTTCTAAACCCCTCTGATCATGTGTGTATCTCACTCTCTCTTACATAAGTGACATGTCACATCCACATAGATATATTAGTGCAACCAAAATGTTAGTCCATAAAAGAGATAAAAATAAGAAGTTTCTAATTTAATAAAGATTATCTTTTCACCAGTCCTTCGCCTCCCTCAACTCACAACAACAATTAACGCCATCTTCATTCTCCTAATTTCTTTCTTCTTCAACAAATGAATATCTATTAACTACATGCCGGGGTTTTTTTTGTAGGTAACATTTGACTAACTAACCTGAATTGACAAGTTTTCTTAATGTTGAATTCTGATTGATTTTTGAGTCTCAATGAACAAGAGCACACATACTCAAAACTCAAACCTAGATATAACATCGAAATAAATTTATTTACCCTCTTCTCAATTTCTCTTAATCCTCTGTCATTTAAAACAAGAAATAACCAACGACAATGGAAGATTCATAGATATCGATGCGAAAAAGCTCGATATCGTCATCACTTAAATCATCAAATAACCAACATTGAAGATCAATAACAACTAATGCGAAATTGCATGAAATGCTAAGCTCAACATTCGGAACTTTCAACATCGCCAAACTCACAAAAAAACACCCAACTGAGGTGGACTGGAGTTCTCCAAGCACTATAATCAACCACCACCTACAACAAAAAAATCAGGGAGCTAAGAGTAGGAAAAAAGAAAATAGATGAATCGACCTAATCATTCCCGAAGCATGAATCTAAGCTACAGATCACAGAGAGAAGTTCAGCATCAGGTGAAATAAATTAGAATCGAGTCGAAGGAAACATAAAGGAAATAACAGGTTGTTAATATCTTTAATGAAATGTCCAAAGCATATGTAAAATCAAATGAAGTTGTTTATGATACTGTAATTGATTGATTTGATGAAGCTAGTAAATTTGATAGTGGTTAGGTTTTGGGGAAGACAATAGAAGGAGGGGGTGGGATTTTTTTTCTTTTTTTTTTATTTAATAGTTTCTAAAGCGAACTGAATACTCTCACTCGCCTTTTTAAAATGTGATAGCACGCTCTCTAACGAGTTGGCAAAAAAAAAGGCCACATATGCTCAGTCAATGGACAGAGGGATTTAAATATCTCATTTTGATCGAGTTTAACGGTTCAGTTGACAAAAGATTAGGTAAAAGCGTCTAGAATACAAACTCATATAAGTACAAGGGCCTGTCAGACCATTCTGCCAAAAGTATTTTATGTGGTACTTAGCCAATAAAAATTGTGTGAGTCTTTGTCCTTTACTTGACATATGCTGAATACCTTTCAATAGTAATTATAAGAAGCATTGAAAACTTATATTATATCATTCATTTTATAATTTTTTAAATAATTTTTTAATTTAATAATATTCACGTTATTATTAATGTTATACATGGATTAATATTCACGTGCAACACACGTGTAACAAAACTAGTTATTTTTAATGTTACAATAAAGGCTAAAGTCATTATGAACACAAAAACTCAAATTGATCTAGTATCCCATTCCATCTCATCAAACAAAATTAAAAATGTCTCGAAAGGGTAGTGAAATGAATTCTAGAGGAACTCACCTTTTTATATGGCCGTCTCCGTCATTGGTGACTTTGCCATATTGTAACGACCTGTTTAGTCGTTTTGAGCAGCAGATTTTATTTCTGGAAAAACTGTGTGAGTCGACGGAACCCACGACGGACAGTCATGAACACGACGGGCCGTCGAGGGTGTCTCGTTCCAAAAGACTTAGACTTCTGAAATTTGGGTACTGAAATCGACTCT
>NC_028641.1:34305040-34306299 GCF_001406875.1 Solanum pennellii
GTAATTTGATCATAGATGTTCTTGTGGTGATGACTTCCAGATTTTGGGGAAATAATAGATGTTGAATTTTAGAAGTTATTGAATTGTCTTTTATTAATGAGTTTAAGTCTTCCGCATTGCTTTATGTTGATATTAAATTGAAATGTTAAGGTTTAGATTGATTGGTTCGCTCACATAGGAGGGTAAATGTGGGTGCCAGTCGCGGCTCGGTTTTGGGTCGTGACACATATGTAATATGGACTTTATTTTATTTTCTTTTATTTCATTTAAATTTTTTATGTCATCCGTTTCACCCTTATCGTTAGTAACTTGTTTCACTTCACGTGTGTTAAGTATGTATAGTATACGGTGTTGTAAAAGATACTCTACTAATAATTTTTGTATAGTATACAATGTTGTAATGTTTTTAAACCATTAATACATATTGTCATATTGTTACTTGTATTTTGAGATCAAAATGATCAATATCATTTAAACATTTTAAAATAGATTTCAAGTTTAAATATGTGGAGAAAGTGATTTTTTTTAATTTTTACGTACTATATTTTACAAAATATTATTACTTAATTGATATTAGATTAAGTCTTTCATAAAAAGATAATTTTACAAACAAAAAGTGTAGTTTGTTGTTATAATAATTGAAGGTTAAATAGAATTATGAGTGAATTCCAAAGATGCAGCTTGACTAGCGTTTTAAAAGGCTATTGCATGAGGCAAGGTTTTTATGCAGTACAGAGCGAGGCATAAGACCCGAGACACAGGGCATAATTCCTATGGATCTACAGTTTGTAGTATCATGTATATTCAATTGATAGTTTTATTACTAATAAAATAAGAAAACCCAACCTTTGAACGATCTTATGAATAACCTATAATATATAGAAATTATATTATGATTTTTATTTAATATAAGAATTAATAATCAATAATGAATCAAAAAAAGTATCATAATTACTATTTGAGAAAAATCACTACACCAATAATAAATAATATGATTTAAACCAAAAAAAGGTTCAAAAAAAAATTTAGAACGTCTGGTCTACCTTGTTAAGACCAGGACTTTCGTTTTTATAATCGAGGCTTAAACCTCAAATTTTAGAACTTGCGCCTTATGGATCTACGTATTTAATTTACACCCCAGAGTGTTTCGGTATGCCCCGCCCCGAGACTCACCCTGGAACTCGCCCCAAAAACTTTTGTGAGAACACTCAACATTACCAATTCTTTGATTTAGATATATATCTAAATATATATATATA
>NC_028641.1:34306510-34310746 GCF_001406875.1 Solanum pennellii
TATATATATATATATATATATATATATATTTCAGCGTAAAAATTTAATTTTAACATATGAACAACATCAATTATGGTAATAAATTAAATATTTCATTTCTTTAATTTCTACCTCAACTTGTGGATTTATAGTCTTCTGGTTTTTTTTTTTCCACATGCATATCATATAATTGGTGTCTAATAAAAGTATTTAGTATCTTATAGAATTCGAATCGTGATATAAAATATTTCAAAATTTTAATAATAAAAATTAATAGATGAATAAATTTAAAGTATTATTTATAGAATCTTTTATTTTATTTCAGATCATATTTATGAGCAATCACAATTTTCTTATCTATTTTTTAAAAGTTAGCAAGGAACTGTATATTTTGTAAATTTCCTCAAATATATGGGTTTTTTTTCTTAATAAACATACTTCTTTCTGTGATTGGATATAATTGCTCAAAACTTAGCTCAATGATTATCTTGGAAATCAAAGTTTCTTCTCTTGTTTCATTTAGAAAGTGATTACTCTTTTATGAAAACTAGCTCAAATGCTTTTTGGAATTCAAAGTTTCCTTTCTTGTTTCAATTTGAAAACATTTTAAACCTATGGGGTTACATGGTCCCATATACTCTTGAAGAAATGAACTTCAATCGTTACTATTTACTCTTTATTCAACTTGAACTTTTACTTTCAAAACAAAGTAAAAAGCATTTTGTAAAAGACTTCTTGAAAAATTTTTAAGAAATTTCAAACATGGCTCTTGACTTTCTTTGAATTTGAATTTATGGATTCAAGATAATTATTCATGTTTCTAGATGATTTCAGGGTGTTTAGAAGTCATAGAGTAGTTAAAATCAATGGAAGGTGTTAAAACACTTAAGAAGGACTTAAACCGACTTATAAACAAAAAAATTAGTGAAAACAGTTATTTTGGCAAATCCCTGGCACGGCATGCCTGCCCAACCTTACTTGATTTTCTTTCTGGCAAACTGCAGGCGCGCCGCCGCAACCTCACTAGTGCAGATGGGGCGCGTCTTGCCTAACCCTCCCCGGGTGCGTGTGACAAAATTTTCAACTTGTTTTTTATTCTAAATTGATTAATTCCGATTCATTTTGTCAAATTCACTTTAGAATCAGACACCCAAGGCTTATGCACGACATCTAACTCCAACAACTCAAGGAACATCCTAACCCAACTCATATTCAAGAACAAAATCAATTCAAGAACAACTATCAAGAACATCAATTTCTCAATCTTTCAAGGACAAAAATACGTTGAATCCAACATGCTTGGCGCGTGGGTGAACTAACCCAACGCTATGTGATCTCACATACCAAACTACTCTTACAAAATCTGAATTGAATTTTCCTGGTTTGAACAACCCAAATTTGAATGGACGTATCTCACTCATACAAACTCGGAATCATGCAAACTCAGTGGCGTTGGAAAGATTATTCCAAGATATTTCCTACGATAACTTGTATCACACCTAATTCATCCTGGTCTACG
Source organism: Solanum pennellii (assembly GCF_001406875.1). NCBI lineage: Eukaryota > Viridiplantae > Streptophyta > Magnoliopsida > Solanales > Solanaceae > Solanum > Solanum pennellii. Next base: position 34,308,009 of record NC_028641.1, read on the forward strand.
AGTTTTGGTCATTTAAAGTTGACCAAAAATCAAAACTAATACTATTAACTAATTTCAAGATTTTTATATTCTTTCTGAAAATGTATATTTCTATTTTTTAACTTCTATCTAGTTATGCGGTGTTACAATATCTCCCTCTTGCGAACATTCATCTTATAAGATTATTAATCTTACTAGGCTAAGGATGTATTTCACTCCCTTAGTTCAAACACTCAAAAAGCAAATTTAACACATCAATATCTTAATATAGAGTACTAAAAATAGAATTAGTGACTTGATTTTAAGTTCTATAGTTTCAAAGAGATGTGGATACCTCTTTTTCATATCTTCCTCAGCTTTCCATGTATATTTCTCAACAAATTGATTCCTCCAAAGGAATTTGGCTGATGTTACTTCCTATGTCCTCAACTTACGAATCAACTGGACTCTCCTCATAATATAAGCTATCCTAGATCCGCATATTTTTTGTTGGTATGATCAATGAAGGATCACCTATGCACTTCTTCAACATGGAGATGTGAAAGATCGGATGAACAATGGTTAACTCTTGTGGTAGCTTAAAAAGCTACATTACCTACCCTTTTTGATATTCTAAAAGGGCAAAAATATCGGGGACTAAGCTTCCCTTTCTTACCAAGTCTCATAATACCCTTCATGGGTTAAACTTTCAAGTATAACCAATTATCTTAAACTCTAACTCCCTTCTCCCAAAATTGGTAATGAAATCTGAAGAATTTGCATTGTTTTCAACCTCTCTTGAATTACTTTTACCTTCTTCATAGCTTTATGAACTAAATTTGGTTCTATAAACCTTGTTTAACAAACTTCAAACGATCCAATAGGATATTTGCATCTTCTCCCCTCTAAAGAACTTCATAATGAGTCATTTGGATGTTAAAGTGGTAACTATTTTTGTAAAAAAACTCAACATGAGGTAGGTGATCATCCCAATTATCTCTGAGATCAATCGCACAAGCCCTAAAAATGTACTCTAATGTCTAGATAGTGCACTCTTCTTAACTATATGTGTGAGGATTAAAGGCGGTACTTACTTCCCCTTTGAACTCAAGCCCTTCTGGCAAACTAATACACTAAATTGTGCACCTCTATGAAATAATGGAGATTGGAACCCGATGAAGTTGTACAACCTCTTGAATATATAGATTACCATAATCTTTAGTTGAATGGGCAGTCTCACTGGCAAAAAGTAGGTTGTATTGTCACTATATCGACAATCACCCAAATAGAATCATGTTGCCTAGGAGACCTTGGTAAGCCTGTGATAAAATCAATATTAATCGTCTCCTAGTTCTATTATCCATAGAAACTTATATTGTATCATTCATTTTATAAATTTTTATTTAATAATATTCACATTATTATCAATGTAATACATGGTTTAATATTCATGTGACAACGTACCTGTATCAAAAGTAGTTATTTTTAATGATAAAAAAAAAACTAAAGTCATTATAAACATAGACAGTCAAATAGATCTAGTATCCCGGCCCACCCCACCCCACCCAAGAAAATGAAAAAGGCTTAAAGATAAAAGAGGGGTGGGGGTGGGTGGTGAAAATGTGATTTACTCAAAAGTCTAATAAGCAAGTTAAAATGATTGTAGAATAAGTTGCTTTCTTCAGTGGCAGTCTCCGTCATCGGTGACTCCGCCGCGGGTAAGATGGACCTCATATTATTTCATTATATTTCATTTCAATTTTTGTAACTTCGTTATGTCATCTATTTCACCTTTATCATTTATAACTAGTTTCACAACATGTGTGTACAGTATGTATAGAATATGATGTTGTAAAAGATACTATACAAACCATTTTCGTATAGTATACAATGTTGAAATAATTTTAAATGATTAATGCAAATTGTCATACAGTTACTTGTATTTTGAGTTAGAAATGATAAATATTATTGAAACCTTTCAAAATAGATTTAAAGTTCAAATATGTGGAAAAAAGACTTTTTTTATATATTTATAGGTAACATATCTTTTAAAAACTATTATTACTCAATTGATATTTGAATAAGACTTTCATAGAAAGATAATTTTATAAACAAAAAACATAGTTTGTTGTTATAATGAATGATGGTTAGATAGAAGTTTGAGTGTATGCCAAATATATAACTTTACTAGTGTTTTAAAAAGCAGGGGTGTGAGGCGAGGTACTTTATGCCGTACAAAGCGAGGTGTAAGCCGCGAGACACGGTGTGTAAGATTCATGGATCTATTGTCCCTAGTATTATGTATATTAAATTCATAGTTTTATTACTAATTAAATAAGAAAAACAAACCATTCAATAATTTTATAAATATTTTTTTATAAATAACCTATAATATATAGAAACTTATTTTTTTATTTGAGAGAAGTATTAATAATTACTAATGAAGAAAAAAATGTATTATAATTACTATTTGAGAAATATCATTACCAATAATAAAAATATGATTTAAAGCAGAGAAGGTTTAAACAACAAATTTAAAACACCTGGGCCTACCTTCTTGCTCCCAGGACATACGTTTTGATACTCGAGGCTTACGCCTCAAATTTTACAACCTATGCCTTATGGATCTACGTATTTAATTTACACCCAGGAACATTTTTTGTATGCCCCGCGACGAAAACTCACCCTGAAATTCGTTACAAAAATATATTTGAAAACACTGATATATATATATATATATATATATATATATATATGTGTGTGTGTGTGTGGGGGGGGGG
>NC_028641.1:34311116-34373616 GCF_001406875.1 Solanum pennellii
TGTATATATATATATATATATATATATTTAGGCGTAAAAATTTAATTTTAATAAATACAACATCAATTATGGTAAAAAAATATTTAATTTCATTAGCTTCTACCTCAACTTTGTGGAAATGTAGTCTTGTCTTCTTTTTTTTTTTTGCCGCATGTGTATCACATAATTGATGTCAAATCAAAGTATCTAGTATCTTATAGAATTCTTATCGTGATGTAGAATACGAAAAGGGTCTAAAATACCCTCGAATTATTGGAAATACTACAAAACTACCCATCATTCACTTATTGGCCCCAAAATACCCTTCTCGTCCACCTATTGACTCCTAAATACCCTTCTCATCCATCTTTGGGTTAAAAATTTATTTAACAGTTTCAAATTTAAATTGTATAAAGTTTTTTAAAAAAGTTTGGAACTCAACTATTGGTTATAATTTAATTTATTTATATCATTTATAAAAAAACTCACTACCCACTAATTACTAATTAAATGCCACCGAATAATTAACCAATTCTAATATCAAAATCTCCCTACAAACTACTTAAAGACGACGAAATTACAAACTTCTGAAAATGTCATTCAGAATTATTTGAGTCTGAATCGAAGCCCCAATTAAATTTAGATTGAGATTCTTATTTAGGAGTACACTTTCAATATGATTATCTTTCAAGCTTGAATTCGAAATTTATTATTTAAGGTAAAGAAGTAGTACATCCCGAATCAATTCATGTACTTTTTTAAAATATAATTTTATAAATAGTTATGGTTTATTTTAAATATTAAAACTTTAATATATTATTTTTAAAAAAAAGTTATTTATAAAGTAACATCACATAATAGAGACGGAGGAATAATTACAATGAACATAGTCAAAGTTTTCAGTCTATCGGTAATTTTTATTTCGACCCTTGAATTATAATATGTTTTAATTGAGGACTTAAACATATGATAATGTACTTCTATAGATGTTTTTCCTCAAACTTTTAGAAACACTCGTCGGTCGTAGCTTTGTTGTTGTTGCATTAGTAATGGGACGTGTTTATTAATTTGGCAGGTTTTAATTAGTATGGTTGGGTAGTGAATTGATTTATAGATTATATTATTAAGTTAAACTATAACAAATAGTTGAGAGCCACATATTTTAAAAAAATATTTAAAATAGTTTAAATTTAAAATCGTTAAATAAGTGGTAAATTTTGAACACAAAGGTGGATGACAAGGGTATTTTGGAGCCAATAGGTGGGTGAGAAAGGTATTTTGGAGCTAACAAGTTGATGGAGGGTAGTTTTGTACCATTTCTAATACTTCAACGGTATTGTTCGGCCCTTTTCTTTATAAAATATTAAAAAAATTTTAATAATAAAAATTTATAGATAAATAAAATAAAAAGTATTATTTATAGAATCTTTTTTTTATTTAAGATCATGCTTATGAGCAATGATAATTTTCTTATCAAATTTTATATACTTAGCAAGGAATGTAACTTTTGTGACATTTCCTCAAATTTTAATGAACACAACATACTATATTTTTTTGCTTATAAACCTACTTCTTTATGTGATTTGAGATAATTGCTCAAAACATAACTCAAAGTCCATCTTGGAAATCAAAGTTTCCTCTCTTGCTTCATTTAGAAAGCAATTATTATTTTATGAAACTAGTTTAAATTCTCTCAAGAAATCATGTCTTCCTTTCTTGTTTAAATTTTAAAACACTGTAAACTCTATGGGGATACATGATTTCATATATTCTTGAAGAAATGAACTTCAATCCTTACTCTTTATTCTTTATTCAACTTGAAATTTAGGTCTTAAAACAAAGTTAAAAATTTGCTAAGACTCCTTGAAAAAACTCTAAAAACTTCCTAGGCTTGGCTCGTAACTTCCCTTGACTATGAATTTATGGATTCACGATGATGATTTATGTTTCTGAATAAATTCTAGGTTTTTATAAGTCATTAAGAGTAGTACGAATCAATGGAAAGTATTAAAATACTTTAGAAGGACTTAGACTAATTGAAGAAAAATTGGTCAAAACGGCGATTCGAGCACAACCCTAGCGCCCCATGCCAGCCCCAACTTACTGGGCCTCCTTTCTAGTGCTGTACAGGAGCGCCGCCCTAGCCTCTCTAGCGCAGATGGGGCGCGTTATGTCTTTCCTTCCCTAGGTGTGCCTAACAAATTTTTTGACTTTTTTTTCTAATCCTAAATAAATTAATTCTGATTCCTTCTCTTAAAATCACTTTAGAATCAGATACCCAAGACATATGCACGACATCTAACTCAAACAACTCAAGGAAACAATATTTTAATGTCAAGAAACTTTTTTATCTCAACTCATATTCAAGAACGAAATCAAATCGAGATCAACTATCAAGGACATCAATTTCTCAATCTTTCTAGGACGAAAATACTTTGAATTAAACATGATTTGTGCGGGGGTGAACAAACCCAACGCTATGTGATCTCTCATACCTCGTAGTATTTAATCCTTGGGCTAAATCCACAATCAAATTTGTACGTTGTTGACAAATGATGCCTTTTCTCCTTTTTTCTTTTCTTCAAGCCCTAGCATAGATTTTCAAATTTGCAAAACTTACTTCAATTTTTGACTCTTAATCAATTCACTACAATGAATTAATTTAATTGGGTAAGTGAAATACCAAACTACCCTTTCAAAATCTGTATTGGATTTTCATTGATTGAACAACCAACCTTTGAATTGAGATATCCACTCATACAAACTCAGAATCGTGCAAACTTAGCGACGCTGGAAGGACTTTTCCAAGATATTTTCTATGATATTTGAAATCACACTTAACTCATCCTAATCTAGTAGTTATGGTTATATAAAATTTAATAAAAATTCCAAATTAATACCTTTAACATATTTCCTCATTTTTATATTCTTTCTAAAAATGACTATTTCCATTTTTTTAACTTCTATCTAGTTACCGGGTGTTAAAATATATCCCCCTTGAGAACATTCATCCTATAATAAGATTAATCTTACTAGGCTAAGGGTGTAATGTGAATCACTCAGTTCAAACACCCAACAAGCTAATTTAACAAATTAAGTATACAAATATAGAGCACTAAAAATAGAATTAGTACCTTGATGTGGAACTTCTATTGTTTCAAAAAGATGTGGATACCTCTTCCTTATATCTTCCTCATCTTCCCAAGTGGCTTTCTCAAAAAATTAATTCCTTCAAATGTATTTCACTGATGTCATGTCCTAAGTCCTCAACTAACGAACTTTATAATGTAGAATCTGAACTGGAATCTCCTAATAAGATAAGCTATTTATGATCCCAATATTTTTAGTTGGTATGATCAATGAATGATTACCCACGAAATTCTTCAACATGGAGATGTGAAAGACCGTATGAACAGCATCAAACTCTCGTGGTACCTTTAACTCATAAGCTACATTATGTACCCTATTAGATATTCTGTAACGGACAATATATCAGGGACTAGGATTCCCCTTCTTACCAAGTCTCATGGAACTCTTAATGGGTGAACATTCAAGTATTCTCAATCATCTACTTCAACCTCTAACTCCCTTCTCTTGACGTCGGTGTAGGACTTCTAATGGCTCTGCGCTATTTTTAACCTCTCTTGAATCACTTTAACCTTTTCAATGGCTTCATGAACTAAATTTGGTCTTATCAACCATAGTTCACCAACTTCAAACCATCCAATATGAAATCTGCATCTTATCCCATAAGAGCTTCTTAAGGAGTCATTTTGAATGTAGATAGGTAACTATTGTTCTAAGCAAACTGAATATGAGGTAGGTTATTATCCCAATTACCTATTAAATCAATAACACAAGACTTAAACATGTTCTCTAATATCTAAATAGTGCGCTCTTCTTGACCATATGTCTGAGGATGAAAGGCAGTGCTGCAGTTCACTTTTGAGCCCTATACATTTTGGAATGAATTCCAAAATAGTGTAGTAAATTGTGCACCCCATTCTGAAATATTGGAAACTAGAAGCCCATGAAGTGTTACTACCTCTTGAATATGTAGATTAGCATTAACGTCTACTGAAATATTGGAAACTAGAAGCCCATGAAGTATTATCTAATCCTCTTTTTGTTCTATTTCAGAAGTTATATATTCCGAGCCAAACCACCAGGCCTTTAGTGATCTACTTTAACTTGTCGGCAATTTGAACACTTAGAAACAAACTCTGGTGCCCTTCTTCATACTACTCCACCAATACAATTCTCATAAATTGCGATACATATTTGTAAAACCCGGATGAATGGAATATCTAGATCTATGAGCTTCTTCAATTATTCTCTCTTGGAGTTCATCCACCCTTGGTATAAAGAACCTACTTTGATATCTCAATACCCCATCTTCCCCCTTTTTAAAAGCCAATATTTTTTAATAGGAAGATTTTCCTTCAATTGAAGCAAAATTGAGTCTTGGTCTTTCTCATCAATACCATTCCTCCTTCTATTGAATACATTTGTCAGACTCCTAAGAGTGCAAGTCTATTCACATATTTTTCTAACAACCTATTTTCTTCCTCAACGTGGGTGGTACTTCCCATAGACAACATGGATGGTACTTACCATAGACAACTTTCTTAAACCATCAGCAACAACGATAGCCTTACCTGGGCAGTAAAGAATACTCACGTTATAATCCTTGAGTAATTTTAACCACTTTTTTTTTCTGAGATTAAGCTCTTTCTGAGTTTACACATATGGAAGACTCTTGTGAAAGGTGAACACATCCATATGAACACCATAAGATAATGGCACCATATTGTTAAAAGCAAATACTACAACATCCAACTTTAAGTCTTGGGTTGGTTAATTCTTTTCATGAAATGTCAACTTTCTAGAGGCGTAATCTATAACCTTTTCATTCTGCATTAATATCTCCTAATGTCGACACTGGGGCAGTAGTCAATACTCTGAAGTTTTTATTAGAAGCCTCAAACCATTGTAATTTCACTATCTTCTAAGTTAAATTGGTTAAAGGGGGATGAAATATATGGGTACCTTTCTAAAAACCTTATATATAGCCATCCAAACCCAAGAAACTCCCAATATAATTTGAGATGTGGTCCGAAGAAAATTGTGTGATGCCTTAATTTTTTTAGCATCAACTTTAATTCCTTTTCCAGACGCAATATGGCCCAATAATGCCACAATTTCAAGCCAAAACTCACATTTCAAAAACTAGCGTATAACTCCTGTATCTTTAACTATTAAAAACTATTATGAGATTACTAGCATGATCTTCTTCAATCCATGAATAAATTAGTATTGCATCAATGAAATGATAACAAAGATATCTAAATAAGGTTTTAATACTCTATTCATTAGGTCCATGAATTATGCAACTTCATTGGACAAACCAAAGGACATGACCAAAAACTCATAATGACCATAATGAGTCCGTAATGTTGTCTTTGGAATATCACATTCCCTTACTCTCAACTAATGATGACCTGATTTGAGGTCTTTTTTGGAAAACAAGAAACTACCTCAAGTTGATCTAAAAAATCATAAATTCGCAAAAGAGGATACATTATTTTTTATGGTAACCTTGTTCAACTGACAGTGATGTATACACATCCTAAGAGAACTATCCTTCATTCTTACATATAAGACCAGAAAACCCCAAAGGTGAGACACTTGGACAGATAAATGATTTATCTAGGAGATCATTCAGTTGCTCTTTAAGATCTTTCAACTGTGCTTGTGACATTCCATATGGAGGAATAGATATTGGACAAGTACTTAGAAGAATGTCTATATCGAAGTTTATTTCTCTCATGATGGACTTCGAGAAGATCATCTAGATAGACTCGTGGAAACTTTTTTACTACTAGACCTAACTAAATAAGTGGTATCTCAATAGTAGAGTCATTAACTTGGAGTAAGTGATAGACGCATCCCAAAATTCCATTAATTAGGGTACAAAATAAAACAACCTTGAGGGTCATCGAACTGCTTTTTCACTCTAAGACTAGCTCATTTTGAAACTTTAATTTGAGAAATTGAGTTCTACAAACAATTCAGGCATAACAGGCATGAATCCAGTCCATAGTAAGAATGACATCAAAATGTACCATGCTTAACTTGACTAAATCAGCCATGGTACTCTTATGATTTACAAAAATGGAACAATCACGATAGACTCTCTCTACTAGAATAGACTCACCAACAAATGTGGAATCACTTGATGATTTAGTCAGTTGATTATGAAAAACATAAAAATTCATAGCAACATATGGAGTATAAAAATATAAACTCGCCCCTGGATCTCGCAAAGCCTAAACATTAGTTTGATGACTTGGATCATACCAACGAAATCATTTGGTGAATGCTCTTGCTTTTAAGGAATGGTGATTGATTATAGGCTGTTTGATGCTCTGCCAGTACCTTAATTAGCTCCTCTAGGATCAGCTTTGTCTCGTGGAGCAATTGAACAAGACTAGGCTCTAATGCCCCCATTACCACTACCCTACTTGTTCTTTTGACATTCTCTCATGAAATGACCATTATGACCACATTTGAAGCAACTAGTTGAGCCCTCACAACATCTACCTTAGTGGTTTATAGACATGAGGCCATCTACCCTCTTGCGCCACACTACCCAAGGAGTAGGAAGGTTATTATGAAATTCTTACTATTGACTCACTATTACTCTTGGGTGCAGTTGCACTAGAAGATGATGTAACTAGAAGTGATGTAACTTAGCCAGGACTCATTCCTTATATTAGCTCTCTTGTTATTAAACACTTCTCTATCTCTCAGCTTTTTATCCTCAACGTGTTTCACATATTCAATTAACCTCGATATATCCATGTTCCCAATAATCATTGTTGCCTTGCACTTTTTTCTAGAAAGACGGGACAACCAACACTAAATAAACTCATTATACTCTTCATATCCCAACCATCTCCGGAGCATAGCAAGACAGTTGGATGAAATTCAACCTACACTGATGAACACTTATTGAATCCTACTAAAGTATGAGGAACTCTTGTACCATAGAATTTTTCATATCTAGGAGAATGAAACACCTCAAGAAGGCCTTCTAAAAATAAATGCAACTCGCTAGTAGTGCATCAACTCCGTTCTTCTTCCATTGATTGAACTAAATTCTAGCAACACCCTTCATTTGAAATGAAGCTAGTTCAAGCCTCTTAGTATCTGTAACGTGCATGAAATCAAATACCCTATGCAGCTTCTCAATATAGTTCTCTGGATCCTCAATAGTTCTTAAACCAGAGAAACTTGGGGGGTTCATCCTCAAGACCTCACTAAATCTTGAAGTGTCATTCTTTTTTTGTCGATCTAATCTTTGTTATGCCAACCTGATTAGTCACAACTTGACTCAGCATCGTTATTGCTTCTCTGAACTCAACATAAGTAAATTCTCCTTGGGGTTGCACCTCAGGTAGATTAGGTACCCCTTGTTGCTCCTCATCATTGTACCTAGAAGAATTACTTCTATTAACTCTTCGTAGAGTCATGATTATATAAAAAACATGCGCAAAACAAATTATAAGAAACCTTATTAGAGAAAAAACTATAACGCATGAAATGAGAATCAAAGAAGTGAGATATTTTCCTAAGGGTTGCAAACTCATAATTATATAGGTGGCACACTTCACACCGATAACTAGGACTCTAAAGTCAAGGCTTCATAGAATCCCTAAGACACTTGAACTATGTGATCTAATACAAAGTTTTTCATGCCTGGAGAACCATTGTTGACCCAACCAAACCTTTGGGCTGACTTACTTACTCAGCGGAAGATATATATATATATATATATATATATATATATATATATAATAAACAGTAATGTTTTAAGGGATGTTCAACTGCCATTAAGGAAGACTAAAGTCACTACATAAGATAATGACAATGAAAAGACTAAATAACTAATACATAACTATCTATGAAACCTCTAAAACAACTGAAATGGATGTAGGGAGAAGACTCCCAATCATCTTAAAAATGAAATACAAAAAAATGATATGATAACAGGGAAACCCTCCAGAAATCAAGGAGGATTACCAACTAGATCTTAATGCTCAACAAGATCAACGATGCGCTGCATGTTAATCATGGTTACCTTTGTCTGCATCATAATAAGATGTTGAACAAATGGAATACGTACATTGGTTGTATGAGTATGCTAGGGGAATTCTAAAATAAGACATAAGCTTGAAAGGAATAGTTGAACTTACCTGGCTCAACTCAAGTCAACATAATTGAACTCATTTAAATATAAAGTAGTTTAAAACAAGTGCAATATAAAGAAAATATGTTTAAAAACATGATGTCCACTCCGCATGTATGAAATTATATGTATGTAAACATATAATAAACTGTGTATATAAGAATACAATTACTTTTCTAGGAATTTCTCTAACTGACAACCATCACTAAGACCTATTGTGGTGATACAACATTTTTACTTGTGCTGTCAGGGTCGTCCTATACCTTTCCGAGGGTATAGAACCTGAAATATTCAGTGGATCCACTAGTCTATGCTAACAGTACTAAAGGAATCATCAAAAAAATGACTTTTTTCTACCCATGGTGGCTACAAAGTTCATCGGGGTTGTGTTTTGTCTGAACACTCTGCTATATCGGTGTTCAATGTTACTCCCAAAATATGATATTAGCTATATTTGCTTAGAAACATACTTCTTTCTGTGCTTAAAGATAATTTTCTCAAAACTTAGTTCAAAGTCTATATTGGAAATCAAAGTTTCATCACTTGCTTCATTTAGAAAGTGATTCCTCTTTTCTGAAAACTAGCTCAAAGGCTCTTTGGAAATCAAGGTTTCCTTTCTTGTTTAAACGTGAAAATATTTTTGAACAGTTTGGGAATACATAGTCCACATATACTAGAGATGAAATGAACTTTAACCTTAATCTTTACTAAACTTGACTATTAAGTCTTAGCTTAACAATATTCACATTATTATTAATGTAATACATGGTTTAATATTCACGTGTAACAAACGTGTATCAAAACTAAATATTTTTAATGTTACAAAAAAGGCTAAACTCATTGTGAACAGAAATACTCAAATGGATCTTGTATCCCAGCCCAACCCACCCAAGAAAATGAAAAAGGCTAAAAGATAGAGGGGAGGGGGTCAAAATGTTATATACTCTAGACTCTAAAAAGGGAAGTGAAAAAGATTCTAGAAAAAGTCGCCTTCTTTAGCGGCCGTCTTTGTCATTGATGACTTCGCCGCAGGTAAGATGGACTTAATTTTATTTTTATTTATTTCACTTCTATGTTTTTAACTTTGTTATGTCATCTGTTTCACCCTTATCTTTAATAACTAGTTTTACGGCACGTGTATTGCACCTGTGTTTAGTATGTATAGTATATGATGTTTTAAAAGATACAATGTCGAAATGTTTGTAAACAATTAATACAAAAGTCGAGCACACTATTTAGACATTAAAGGGCATGTTGAGGGCTTGTGTGATTGATTTCCAAGGTAATCGGGATGATCACCTACCTCATATTGAGTTTTCTTACAACAATAGTTACCACTCAAGCATCCAAAATACTCCTTATGAAGCTGATTATGGGTGAAAATGCAGATCCCCTATTGGATGTTTGAAGTTGGTGAAACAGGGTTGATAGGACCAACTTTAGTTCATGAAACTATGGAGAAGGTAAAAGTGATTCAAGAGAGGCTGAAAACAGCCCAAATATGTAAGAAATCTGACACCGATATTAGGAGAAGGGAGTTATTGTTTGAAGTAGATGATTGGGTATACTTGAAAGTTTCACCCATGAAGGGTATTATGAGATTTTGTAAGAAGGGTATGCTTACTCCCCGGTATATTGGCCCTTACAGAATATAAGAAGCGATAGGTAATGTATCTTATGAGTTAAAGATACCATAAAAGTTAGACGCGGTTCATCCAGTCTTTCACATCTCCATGTTATAGAAGTGCATGGGTGATCCTTTGTTGATCGTACAAACTAAAAGTAATGGAATCAAGGATAACATATATTATGAGGAGATTCCAGTTCCGATTCTAGATTGCCAAGTTTATAAGTTGAAGACTAACGATGAAAAATCAATCAAATTCCTTTGGAGGAATCAATTTGTTGAGCAAAGCTACATAGGAAGGTGAGGAACAGGTGAAGAAGAGGTATCAACATCTCTTTTAAACTATAAAAGCTCCACATTAAGGTACTTATTCGATTTTTAGTTCTCTATATATATATACTTGATGTTAAATTTGCTTGTTGGGTGTTTGAACTGTGTGATTGATATTACACCCTTTGCCTATTCAAATTAATATCATTAGAGGATGAATGTTCTCAAGCGGGAGATACTGTAACACGCCATAAATAGATAGAAGTTAATAAAATGGACAGTCATTTTTTGAAACAATATAAAAACCTTGAAATTTGATAAAGGTATCAATTTGGATTTTTTCAACTGTAAATGACCATAACTCCTAGATAATGACGATTTAGGTGTCTTTCCAAACATCGTAGGAAATATATTGGAGTAATATTTCCAATTCCACTGAGTTTGCATGATATAGAGTTTGTGTGAGTGATATATGCCCATTCAAAGTTGGGTTGTTCAAACAAGCAAAGTCCAATCCAAATTTATTAAGGGTAGTTTGGTATTTTCCTTACCCAATTAATTTAATTAATTAAAGTGAATTGAATAAGGGTCAACACTGTATTCAACCATTTTTTAAAAATTGGAACCTACGCTAGGACTTAAAAAAAAAGATAAAGAAGGAGAAAAGGCAAGATTCGTCAAGAACGTTCAAGTTTGATTGTGGATTTCACCATGGATTCACTACTAAGAGGTATGTGAGATCAAATAGCGTTGCGTTAGTTCACCCATGTGCCAAGCATGTTTAACACAGTATATTTTCTTCCTAAAAAGATTGAGAAATTGATGTTCTTGATAGTGGTTCTTGAATTAATTTCGTTCTTGAATATTAGTAGGGATTAAAAAGTTTCTTGACATAAAAGTGTTGTTTCCTTGGTTGTTTGAGTTAGATGTCGTGTATATTTGTAGGGTCTGATTCTAACGTGAATTTGAGAAATGGAATCAGAATTAATCGATTTAGGATAACAAAACAAGTTGAAAAATTTGTCAAACAAAAATAGGGAGGGTAAAGAACGACGCACCTTATCTACGCCATAGAAGTTGGGGCGGCGCGCCTATAGTGTTCCAGATAGGAGACTTTGTAAGTTTGGGCTGGCATGGCGTGCAAGGGATGCGCCCAGTTTGTCATTTTCACCAATTTTTCGTCAATCAGGCTGTTTAGGTCCTTATAAAGTTTTTTAAGACTTTTAATTGAATATAACTGCTCTAAAAGACATCTAAACACCTAAAAATCATCCAGAAACATGAATCATCACCTTGAATCCATAATTTCAAATTCAAGGAAAGTTAAGATCCGAGTCTAGGATAGAGATTTTTCAGGAAGTCTTTTGCAATTGTTTTTAACTTTGTTTTAAGACTTAATATTAAAGTTAAATTAAGAGTAAGAATTGAAGTTTATTTATAAAATGATTGAAACGTTTATTTTTGTTATTTTATTAGTAATAAAACTATTAATTGAATATAAATGAGACTACGAATCGTAGATCTATGGGAGTTATGCCCCGCGTATCGCGGCATACGCCTTGCTTCGTACTATATAGAATACCTCCCTTCTCGCCCCTGGGTTTTAAAATACTGGTCAAGCTACATATTTGGTAGATGCTCAAACTTCTATTTAACCATCATTCGTTATAACTACAAATTACAATTTTTCGTTTGTAAATTTATCTTTCTTTGATAGCATTAATAAACCCATCAATTTAGGGATGAAAGACAGTACGTAAGTTCTCCTTTGAACCCAAGCCCTTTTGGATAGACTTCTAAAAAGTGCAGTAAATTGTGCACCTCTATCTGAAATAATGGAGGCTGAAACCCCATGAAGTCTTATATATTAGCATAATCTTTTGCTGAATGGGTAGTCTTCACCGGAAAAAAGTGGTTCGATTTTGTCATTCAATCGATAATCACCCAAATAAAATCATGTTGCCTACAAGACCTTTGTAAGCATGTGATAAAATCCATATTAATAATCTCATAGTTCCATTTCAAAAGTTCTATATTTTGAGCAAAACCACCGGCCTTTAGTGCTCTAATTTATGTTGTTGTCAATTTAGACACTTAGCAACAAACTCTTCAATGCCCTTGTTCAAACTACTCAACCAATACACTTTCCCAAATCGTGATACATATTTGTGAAACCCAGATGAATGGAATATCTGGAGCTATGAACTTCCTTCATGATTCTCTACTTGAGGTCATCCATCCTTTGTACACACAACCTACTTTGATACATCAATACGTTATATCCCCTTTGTTCAAAAGCCAATACGTTTTGCTTGGAACATTTTCCTTCAATTCAAGCAAAATTGAGTCTCGGTCTTGATCATCTCCATCTCTCCTCCTTCTTTGCAATCCATTAGTCGGATTCATAGGCGTGGTAGTCTATTCACATATTTTTATAACTCTCACTTTTCTTCCTCAACATAGGTGGTACTTCCCATAGACAACATGGGTGTTACTTCCCATAGACAACTTGCTTAAAGCATCAGCAAGAACAGTAGCCTTATTTGGGCGGTAAAAAATACTCATGTCATAATACATGAGTGAATCTAACCACCTCTTTTTGAGATTAAGCTCTTTGCGAGTTAAAAAAATATGGAAGACTCTTGTGATCAGTGAAAATATCCACATGAACACCATAAAGATAATGACACCATAAATTTAAAGCAAATACTACAACATCCAACTCTAAGTCATGTGTTGGGTAGTTCTTTTCATGAAATATAAACTACCTTAAGGAATAAACTATAAAGTTGTCATTCTACATTAATACAAAACTCAAACAAACTCTATATACATCACAATACACTACCAAACCTTGCATACTTCTCGGTAAGAACAACATTGGGGCAGTAGTCAACCTGTTATTCAATTCCTGAATTTTTTTCTCACAAGCCTCATACCATTGAAGTTTCACTATCTTTTGAGTTAACTTGGTCCAAGGGGAAGAATTAGATGAGAAACTCTCCAAGAACCTTTTATATAGGCAACCAAACCCAATAAAATCGTAATATCAATCTAAGATGTGGGTCTAGGACAATTGTGTACTGCCTCAATATTCTGAGTATTAACTTTGATTCCCTCTCTAGACAAATTGTGGCCTAAGAATGCTATAAACTCAAGAAAAATCTAACGTTTAGAAAATTTAATGTACAACTCCTTATCTTTAAGTCTTAAGGACTATTCTTAGATAACTACCATGATCTTCTTCATTCTTTGAGTAGATTAGTATGTCATCAATGAAAATGATAAAAACATATCTAATAAGGTTTGAAAACTCTATCCATAAGGTCCATGAAAGATGCAAGTGCATTGATCAACCCAAAGGACATGAACAAAACCACATAATGACCTTAACGAGTCCTAAATATTGTTTTCGGAATATCACATTACTTTACCCTCGAATGATGGTTACCTGATCTGAGGTCTATTTTCGAAGAACAAGAAGCAACCCAATGTTTATAAAAGATGTCATCAATTCTCGAAAAAGGATACATCTTCTTGATACTAACCTTGTTCAATTGACGGTAATCTATACAGATTCTAAGGGAACCATCCTTCTTTCTAACGAATAAGATTGGAGCACCCTAAGGTGAGACACTTGGGAGAATAAAGTCCTTATCTAGGAGATCTTTCAACTTGTTTTTTACGTTTTTTCAACTTTGCTAGTGCCATTCTATATGGAGAAATACATATCCAAAGAGTATCTGGAAGAATGACGATACCAAACTTTATCTCTCTTAGGAGAAACGCTGAGAAGATCATCTAGACAGAATTTTGGGAACTCTTTATTACTGGAACAAACTGAATAACATGTATGTCAACACTAGAGTTATTAACTCAGACTAAGTGATAAACACACCACTTAGAAACTAAAGTCGTTGCCTTAAGATACGAAATAAAATAACCCTTAGGCCATGTTAAACTACTTTTTCACTCTAAGAATGGCTCATTCATAAACTTTTACTTGAGAACTCGAGATCTACAATCAATTAAAGCATAACAAGCACGAATCAATTTCATACCAAGAATGACATCAATATCTACCATGTATAACTTTACTAAATCATCCATGGTACTCACCAAAATAAGTCCAAACACAAAAGGGTGCACTAAATTGATCAAGAATAACATCAAAACTCATAGCAACATATGGATGTACAAAATATAAACTCGCCCCTACAACTATAAAAGCATAAACATCATATTCAAAGGCATGGATCATACCAGTGACAACATTTGGTGAATCTTGTTGCTCTTGGAGATTGATGAAAACATATAGGCGTTTAGATGCTCTACCAGTACCTGAAGTAGCTCCTCTAGGAGCAACTCTATCTGGTGGAGAAATTTAACAAGACTAGGCTCTAATGCCTCCACTACCACTACTATGCTTGTTCTTTGGACATTCCCACATAAAATGACCATTCTGAACACATTTTATTCAACAAGTGGATCCCTCATGACATGTACCTGATTGGTTTCTACCACACTTAGCGCAGGCATGAGGCTCACTACTCTCTTGCGCCACACTACCCTGAGAATAGGAAGGTTTGGTTGTAAAATTTTGACTGTTATACTCAGTCTTATTCTTGGGTGCAGGAAGGTGCACTAGCAGAGGATGGAGAAGGTCCCTTTTTTTTATCTTGGAAGTATGACCATTTGTCACTACTCTTGAGTTGCCTGGACTCAGTCCCTGTGTTAGCTCTCTTATTATTAAACTCTTATGTATCTCTCAGCTTATCCTCCTCAACCTACTGCACATATACCTCAATATATCCATGTCCCAAATTAGAATCGCTGCCCTGCCCATTTGCTGGATAGACGGGACAACCCAGCAACAAACAGAATCATTAAACTCCTCATTTCGACAACCATATCGGAGCATATGAAGAAAGATAGGTGAAATTCAATTAATACTCCTGAACACTCTTGGAATCCTTCTTAAGTGTGAGGAACTCTCGTACCATAGCCTCTTTCAGTTCTCAGGGAAAACGCACCACAAAAAGTCCTCCTAAAAAAAGCCCAACTCGCAGATGGTGCTTCCTCAACTTTATTCTTCTTCCATTGATCGAACCAAATCCTAGCAACACCCTTCATTTGGTAAGCAAATAGTTCCTCTCTCTCAGTATCAACAACTGGCTTAACATCAAACACCCTTTGTCACTTCTCAATAAAGTTCTATGGATCCTCAGTAGTGCTACAACTAGTGAATGTTGGAGGGTTCATCCTCAAGAACCCACAAATTCTCGAATTGCCAGTCTCTTCTTATCGTGCTCCACTTTTCTTCCCAACCTGGTTAGTCACAACTTGACTCAACATTCTTATTGCTTCTCCGAACTCAACATTAATAACTTCTCCCTGGGGTTGCACTTCATGTGCATTAGGTAACCATTGTTGCTCTTCAACATTACGCCTAACAGGACAACCTCTGACAACTCCTGGTGGAGGTGTGATAATCTGAAAAGAACGTGCAAGAACGAACTAAAAGAAACCTTTACTCATAAAAGATAAATTTATATACAAAACTGCAATGTTATAAAGGATTATTCAACTACACATTAAGTCAAACTCAAATATCAACCTAAGATAATGACAATGAAAAGATTAAACAACTGAAATCAAACTATCTACAAAACAACTAAAGCAAGTTAGATGGATGCCGGGATAATACCCTTGATCATCCTAAAAAATGAAATACTTAAAAAATAAATGATAACAAGGGAGCCCTCCGGAAATCAAGGAGGCTCACCAATTAACTCTGAATGGTCAACTAGATCAACGATGTACTGGATGTTGATCCTTGTTACCATGTCTGCATCATTATAAGATGCATGCCAAATGACATCAATACATTTATTGTACTAGTATGCGAGGGGAACTCTAAAACAAAATATAAGCTTGAAAGGAGTTGAGGAACATACCTTGATCGACTTAACACAACGGAACTCGTTTCAATATAAAGTAGTTTCAAACAAGTGCAATATAAAGTAAAGTAATTTAAAAACATGATGTCAACTCTTTGTTTATGCAAAGAGACATATAACTCTTAAATATAGGTAAAAATATAATAAATAGTGTATAAAAGAATGCAATTAATTCTCTAGGAATTTTACTAACCCACAAACATTACGTAAGAGCAGAAACAACATTTTGCGTCATCGTGTGAGGGATGTCCTATACAAAATTGGTGAAAAAAGATGATTTGGGCGAATCCCTAGCGAGACGCGCCAGCCCTTATGTACCGGGGCTACTTTCTAGTGCGCGCCTCAGCCTCTCTCAAACTGATGGGTTGCACCGCGCTTTACCCTCCCTGGGTGTGTCTGATAAACTTTTAAACTTGTTTTGTGATTTTAAATCGATTTATTCTAATTATTTTTGTCAATTTCACTTTAGAATCAAATACCCAAGGCATATACACGACATCCAACTCAAAGAACTCAAGGAAACAACATTTTAATGTCAAGTAATGCCTCAATCCCAACACACATTAAAAAATGAAATCAATTGAAGAACATCAATTTTCTAATCTTTTTAGGACGAAAATATGCTGATTAATCATGCTTCGCACATAAATGAACTAACCTAATGTTGTGTGATCTCAAGTACCTCATAGGATTGAATTCTTGGCGAAATCCACAATCAAACTCGAATATTCTTGACGAATCTTGCATTTTCTTCTTTTTCTCTCTTTTCTCCAAGCCCTAGAATAGATTTCCAATTTTTCTAAACTAAGCAAATTTAGTTTTTTACCCTTAATTAATTTACTATAAAAAAATTAAATTGATTGGGTAAGGAAAAGACCAAACTACCTTTTCAAAATACAGATTGGACTTTCCTTATTTGAAAAACTCAACTTTAAATGGGCATATGTCAGTCATACGAACTCAGAATCACTTAAACTCAATGGAGTTGTAAAGATTATTCAAAGATCTTTCAAATGATATAATTTTCTATATATGACCAAATATTCAACTTAAAACCTTTAACAAATTTCTAGATTTTAATATTCTTTCTAAAAATGACTATTTCCTTTTTTTTAACCTCATTCTTCTTACGGGATATTACAGTTCGGGAAATGTTAGAATTAAGTGTCATTCATCATGTATAAATAATTATTTAATATGATATTTAACCAATAAAATTGTGTCAGTCTTTATCCTCTACTTGACATAAGCTGACTAACTTCAATAGTAATAATAAGAAAGCTTACATCCACTATTCATAGAAACATAAACTTTATCATTCACTAGGTAAATTACCCGTGCTTTGCACGGGATTGAACTATGTTATTAAGCTCACATTGATCATTTGGTAATATTCAGATTTTAGATATATACACTACATTGTCAAGATAATTTTATCTTAAAGGAATCGAAAATCTCAAAAGCGCTATATTTTTTATTTTCCATATTTTATACAAAAATTATGAGTCATGGAGTTATCTTAAGTATAAGAAAGAGGTCTAAGAAATCTACATGGAAATAGTTGTTCTCAAGTAATGAAATATTATAAATTCCAAGAACTTATAATGAACAACATCAAATGTTAAAGAAGAGACCAAAAAGCTTCGAACAACAACACTCACAAGTAAAGTGAAACATCCCGTCCATATAAGAACATATATGACTAATTAAAATGGAGGACCTTCGGCTACTTTCTTATGATCCTAAAACTATTAGTATCATAAATGTTTTTCCTCATCGTCTCAGAATAGTCATTACTTTTCTTACGTTTCATATTACCAGCACAACTTATTAGGAATTCAGCCATTGTTATTATTACGGTTATAATGTAATTATCAACCAAACAGTATGCGACAACATTCATAATTGGATATTCTAAACCAAAATTTTTACACATAACATATTGAAATCTCAAAACATAATTTTCCCAGTACTTGAATCACTAATATACACAAATAATGATAATATATACAACCTTACTTTCCTAACAATCAAGAAGAAAAATTAATTTTGCTTACTATATTTTTCAAAAAGAGAGTATATTGGACTGTATGCAAGTTCACAGTTCACAAATTTAATTGAAAGAAAGCAAAAGAAAGAGTTATTAATTATTTATCAAAAAGGAAAAAACAAAAACAAAAAATTTATGGAAAGAAAGAGTTATCATTAAGGCAAAAATAATCTTTAGAGACAATTATAAATGTCCCTAATGTTCCATTTGATTGAAACATTGTCACAACCACATTATTTTTCATTCATTTTACTAACATATCAAATAATAAAAATTATTTTTATGGTTATATTATCATATAATAAGTAAACTGTAAAACATTATTTTTGAAATAGTGGATGAACATCAAAACGAATAATTTAATGGACTACGTTGATGCCCGTTGTTTAAGCAAAATTTTGAAGAAATTTCTTCATTTGTGGATAAAATAAAAAAATAAAGAAGAAATATTTTACCCAAATTATATGCCTTTTTCATATATGTTTATTATTGTTGTGTCTCTCACAATTTCATTACTAATGATAATCGTATGAAAAAAACAAGAGTGTGAATTGATGAATTATTTGCCATAACTTTTCACCAACTATTTTTAAAGTGGTAAACTCAAGTTTCATTGAAATTCGAACTTAATCAATTTTTTATAATGATATTTGAGACTTTAAAAGAATAATAAGAGTACAAAACTTGCAAATAAATGTAGATTAAAAGTGAGACGAAATCCCTCAATTTATAACTAAGAAATAGTGGTATGAATTAGTGCTAATTGTGTCTTATCAGAAAATTCAAAATCTTTTGAAAAAGTCATTGCTTATCGAAAGACTCAAAACTCTTCAAAAAAGTCACAAAACCCTTTGAAAAAATCACAGCCCTTCAGAAAAGTCACAACTAGTCGAAAATGTTACAGCCCTTTGAAAAAGTCATAACTTATTGAAAAAATCACAACCCTATAATGTGATAGGTATCTACTTTTAATATAATAATAAATTGAGTATTTTTAATTAGGGTATTATACTAATTCGACAATTCTGTTTGACCATTCATGCTTTTAAGGAAGTATGGATGGATGGATAGATAGAAGATAGATAGATAGTCTTTTCCCTATTAAAGTTTTCAAAACATTGATTTATTATATTGCAATGGTAAGGTAAACTACCCTTCTATTTATAGTTTCGTAAGAAATGTGCAAAGTAAATAGTTCCATTTATCTATACCAATAATAAATTTGTTTACCCGTGCCTCTAAAAACTTATCATGCGTACCCTCCAAACAAATGGTTTTCCGCACATCAATCTAAAATTCTCAATTAAATTCAACCCTTAGATCATTTATTTTTATCATAGATATCAAATGCATAAATAAAGTAAAATCACTAAACCGATTCACCAAAACCCATTTAAATTTCTAGTTGAAATGAGAAATTTATATCCATTAATGAGATTTTAAGAAGCAATGTTAGAAGAAAAAGCAGAGAGAGAAGAGGTTGTAATTATCACTCCAATGTGGGACTCGCTTCTAAAAACTCAAAATTCAAACTCCAGCTCCATTAATGGTTATGTAGTTCTCTTATTTGGTTCTTCATGTTTTAGTCTCCAATTCAACAAAAAATACCCTTAAAACCTTTTAACTATGGTGTCAAAGATATTTACGTAATGAGCAACAACTACAACATATTTAATGACCTGGAGAAATTGAATCTTTTTGTTTTGGGTGGACTAAACAAAACTGATGACATTGAAAATTATATTCGACTGTTCATAATGATGGTAGTTTTATTTATGGTAGTTTTATTTATGTAGGTTATATATATATATACGTGCATGGCACATGAAGTCAAATTTTGTAGTACACTTTTATTTTTAAAATTTTTTCAATATTATTAAACTAATTTTTTTAGTAAAAAAGTTTTAAATTAAATAATAAATTATTAGGTTCTATGAATAATAGATGTAAAATTTTTTGTGATTACTAACTGTGTGCGTACTGAAGGTTGTGAAATCAGTATCCCCAAAAATAGATATATCTATTTATAATAAATAGCTTAGATAGAGATAAAGTGATGTGTCACCTCTCTACAGCTTACGATTAGATTTACCTTTTTTTTTTTTTAAAATCGATTGTGATTTCTCACCCTCTATGGCCTCCGAGTACATTTATTTTGTCTTTTTAAAATCAATTGTGATGTGTTAAAATAAAAAAATGTCACTCATAAAATCTCTTAATTACACTTCATAAATATATTTTCACCTTCTACACCTATAATTCATTGCTTAGTTAGTGTTGCATTGTCAGGTTTTCTACTTTTAGTATAATACAAACATAAATATAAGTATTAAATATTAAATATGTACTATATTAAGTTTTAGTATTTGGGGTATTATACTGATTTAACATCGAAATTAGGTTAGTGCTTGTCCCTAATTCACAAAACTTCGAATTTACTCAACAACTACAAATCACACTAGAGATTTTCTTACGAGAGAAGAATAGAAATTGAGAAAATTTTATAATTTAATTATGTGGGGGGATCCTCATTTTTATATCCAACAAAGAATAATGTGATAAATAAATTATGGTGTCTTATCATAAAAGTTGCAATTCTTTGAAAAGAAGTCAAATGGATATAGGTTAATTAGCGTAAGGTTAATTCATGGTTTAAGATTGCAAACCTTGTCCTATTCTCAATCTGGAGATGATGCTTGAAGGAGATCAAATAAAGTTGGTAATTAATGTAATGTATATAATTTAGGTGTTATTTCTATGGTTTTCTTGAAAGAGGAATTATGGTTCGGATCAATTTGCCCAAATCTACTCAAAAATAGAGATTTCTTAAGGTAATGGGTTGATTTGTGATTCACCTAGATTGGATCAAATGGAGATTTTTACAAATTGATATTATGAGATCAAATGGAGATTTTATAAATAGATATTATGAGATTGAATAATGATTAGTATCATTAAAAATTACTCAACCTATCCATGATTAGGATAATTTTAATTTTATGAAAAAGGCTTCTTTGCTAGGAACAATGAGATGTATTGAATTAATTGAGAATTTATCCTATCATGATTGTGAATACTTATCTTTTCTTTCTTTTTATTCTGTTTCTATTGCTCTTTGTGATAATCATATATTTAGCAGTGGTATTTCCCTATACCAACTAATGGACTTGTGGTGAAACGAATGTATGCCAATTTAGGACTAGGGTCGTGGATGAAAATCTCATTTGGAGTTAGAAAGACCTACACCTCCCAAGGAAGGAATGAATTAAACATGCATCTAGCTAAGTGTTGAGTTTGTACTCACTACTCGTAGGGCTGAGTTGAGAAAACCCGTGAGGGTAGAAGCTCCTCCTTATCCAATGATCGAAAAGACCGAAGAAGAGTCTCACAAATTGCACCTTGCTTGGTGTTATGAAATGGTTCAACTCGAGTTTGAGATTGCAACCTTCCAAGGCAATATGAAAACAAAAAAGGGATTGTGGTGGATCTATAAAATATCTTGAACTTGTGAAACCACTTCAAATCAATAACAATCCATTAAGCAAGAAAAAATGAAATGATACTAAAGTTAAACAAAAATAAAAAAAGATCATCCATGGAAACTTTAGTTCGTGAAGAATCAAAAGTTTCACTCAATTGAAGGCCAACAATCATGAAAATCAATGATCAAGTGTCCTAGTGACTCTCTCACTCACACTCTTTTCCAAGGATCCAATATTGAATAATGATCCAAAGTTGGGTAAGAAATTCATATCTTCTAAGTGGAGAGATCAAGTGAAATTCTTGATACCATCATGTTCTCCACGTGCTCTTCAGAGCGAAAATTATCGGAAGTTAGGAAAACGTTTTATTGACTCAAACATGAAACACAAATGGTGATTTTAGAGTGTTTGGAGTTAATATGATCAAGGTTGGAGGCACATTCTTGAATGAAATGAAGATTGGGGCTAAAAAGCCCTAAAAATATGACTTGGAAAAAATATTTGATGCCCAAATTCACCCAATGAGATTGGGAGGATAGCCAAATAGACCCCAAGCCCACTGAAATGGACAGTGAGGACACAATTGAAAAAAGCCTCTCAAATCACTAAAGCAAAATGAAGTTTTGTTAAGTGAAGTCCGCAAAAACGACACCCTTTTGCGAAAGCAAACACCACTTAAGAGAAGGGGCACTTGCAAAATTGATCTCCAATCTTATTGCAGGTTCACAAATGTTGAAAAAAATGATGCTTAAGAAAAGGTAAGGAGCTAAAAGGGCAGAAGGCAGAACTCAAACAGTTAAAAAATCAAATAAAAGGTCCAAACTTTTTGCTCTCCTCTTAACTTGTATCAAAGCGATTTCTCAACTCTTGGTCTTCATTTTACAAGAAAAATCAATGTATCTCTCTCACTCTTACTCTCTTGAAGTTGTAATTTGTTCTTTAAATTGTTTTACCTTGTTATAAGTGGAGGGTATTGTGTGGGTAGTAAGTTCTCAAACATTAGGGTTTAAATTTTTTGATGTGTTGGACGAATTTTGATTGACACTTGTAGAATACATGTGTGTGGGCTGATTTACTGCATTGAGGAAGTCATTAGTACCCATTTAATGATCAAATTGATGAGAAATAGATTGTGCACCACATGTTTGATTAAAATCTCATGAGAACTCAAGAATGATTTTCAAAGCTTTTAGCGTTGAAATGATTGAGTTTATCAACTGCTTGTTTTTTTGTTGTTAGGTTCGAATTAATGGGGGTAAATTTTTTTTTATTTGTAAGTCGAAGTTTGTTGTACATGTTGAAGGAATTGATTTGGCAAAATAGAGACCACACCATCACATAATCATTCTCCACTCAAGTGATCCCTCTTCGCATTTGAAATTTCCACGTAAGCAACCTCCTAGTACCTTTTAAGAGGAGAACATGGCCTTGCTTTTGGAGATCAGAGACAAAACTCTATAGGCGTTCAAATTTTTCAGCAGGCCTATTTAATTCCCGAATTGATTCATAATCCGTTTATTTTACTTTTACCAATAAAATAGCATTGTTCCAAACATTGTTGTTAAAATTTAATGTTATTGTAATTTTTGGATTTCTTAAAAAGTAAAATATATTACAATTACATTGTCTTGAAGAGGATTTTGTGGTCGAATATGACCATAATCGCATCGTCTCTCTCCGAGCTCAAGATAACTATTATTCTGAGCTAGTAAAGAAAAAGTCAATCCTTAAAAGGGGCATTGAATTGGATATGATGGTTGACATTCTTCCAAACTTGTACCAATTGTTAGAGAACTCCGAGTTCATTTACTTTGTTTCTAAGCCATGCAAGTTTAACAACCATAAAAATGGATATACTAAGTGATACTTAATGTGTCAAGAATGCCTATGACTAGACCACGGTTCACACGGATTGATGCGCGTAGAACCAAACATCGAAACCCTTACTACATCCAAGCCAACTAACTTGGGGAGTTAGTTGAGCTAGGAAAGGTTGGGTTCATCCATATAGGGGCTCTCGAATACGAAGATTTACTCGAAGGAGTCTTTACGGGACTTCAAAAGAGGACAACTTAGAATTGGAGGGTCTAGGTGTAAAATGGACTTTTTCCAGGCTAAGATTAATATCTTAATTACCCTAAATATATAATTAATTATTTGATTAATAAGGTGGAGGGGCAATTTGGGGAGAGAGAGCCAAAATTGAGCTAAGGTTTGGAGGGTCTAGGGGTAAAATGGACTTTTCCAGGCTAAGGTTAATATCTTAATTACCCTAAATATATTATTAATTATTTGATTAATAAGGTGGAGGGGCAATTTGGGGAGAGAGAGCCAAAATTGAGATCTTGAAGTCAAGTCTTGCTTCACCCTGGTTCAAACCTAGGTGGAAGCAATGAATTAATGTGATTTTTATTTAACCTATTGAATTAATATAATTAATTAATAATTATTATTCATTATCTGATTTAAGGTAAAATAAAAATCAGATTTTTAATAATTCAGTAAACCTTATTTGACTAAGTCCTAAACAAGACTCCTAAGCCTAATATAACTCCTACTCTCTCACGTCTATCTCAGAACTCTCACGCTCAAACTCCCATATTATTTCACAAAAAATTTCTCTGCCAAAATAAGATACAAAATCAGAAAAATAACACAAGTTCTTCACACTTGAAGAAATGACACGAAATCACAAGAAAACAAAAATTAATCGCACACTAGGCTAACGGAGGTTTTTCATTCGAGTGGAGTTGATATTGAGGAGGTTTACACATGTTCTTGGGTGAAGTTATTGGGTAGAAATTCAAGAGTTTAACGTAAAAAAGGTATGGGTTTTTTTTTCTCTTGGCACCTTTCTAAAGAGATCCCTTAAGGTTCATATTATTCATTCGAAAACTAGGATTGTTTCCCCTCTTGCACGCCTCTATCACTAGCTCCCAATGAATCGTAGGTTGGGTATGATTGCTGTTAGATTTAGGTGCATGTTATGTTTTGTGATGAATATGATTACTTTGTCTACTTGAAACCATATGATAGGTAACCATGTACTGAAAGTTTGTACAAGTGTGTGGATGTGCACAAATTTTTTACTGTGAATGTACTTGAATGAGGCCGAATTAAGGCTCAAGTTTAATATTGTTTTGATTGTCATTTTACGTACATAAATCTATGTTATCGTGATGTTCATTAAAATGGAAATGGGTCTGATTGACTGTCAACATTTTGGCTAAACGAATTTATGAAATACCCCCCCAAAAAATTGTTAAACGATCCATGAATCGTCTTAAGTTTTCAAGTGGAAATATTGATGAAAATTAGTTGAGAAAATGATTAAGTTCCAGCAAAAAATATAAGTTTTGTTTAGATTAAAATATAGAGGTGAGATCTGGAAAATTTAATTGATTTTAAAGGGATGAGTCCACCAGGATTCGAACCTGTGAACTCACCCGTATAATACCTTAACTTCGCAAGAAAAAGAAAAAAAGGGTCACGGGGATTCGAAATGGGGTACATTGGCTGAGAAAGGAGAGTGCAAAAAAATTAAATAATTAAAATGAGAGGCGTGGGAATAGAACTCACGACCTCTAGGCAACGAATGAAGTGAAAGAAGAAAATTAAAGAAAAGAAAATGTGAGGCGTGGGAATCAAAACCACGACCTCAAGGCTGGAAAAGAGAAGGGCAAAATAAATAAGAAAATAAAGTGAGGTTGTGGGGGCTCGATCCCTCAATCTCACTACCAAACGCCTAGCTAAGTCAATTTTCAATAAAAATAAAATAAGGAGCTGTGGGGGTTAGAACCCACAACCTCACAGCCCCTAGAAAAATTAATGAATATATAAAGGAGAGGCTGTGGGGGTAGATCCCACAACCTCTTGGTCTAGGCGAATTGGACAATACAATTTTAAATGAAAACTAAAATGGGTGGTGGGGGCTCGATCCCACAACCCTTTGGCCAAATAAGAGGAGAATCAAAGGAGAAAGATTAAAGAGAGAATGTTGATGTTTGGGATCGATGTAGGGTCCCAATGTCATGTGGATTAAAAATAAAAAATCAAGGAAAAATGTAAGTATTGTAAAGGGGATTCGAACTTGGGTTCCCTTGCCTAAATTTCCGTATCGATACATAAATCATACGTCAATTAAATGTTAAAGAATAGTTCCATCTACTTAGATCAAAATCAAAATCTTTGCATACATAAAAGATGTATAAGTCTTGTACTACAGAATCTTAGAAAGATATGACTCATTTAACGAGCTACGAATGAAGCCTCTTGGCTAGTATTTATAGATCTATAAGTCTAGCATATGTTTAAGAATAATTGATCCTAATATGTATGTAAAGAAATGAAGTTACCCTAGAAGGTTTAAGTACGAGTGTGAAACACACTAAATGACCAAGTGCATTAGCATATGATGAAATAAACATTCACGTAAAATGGGGTGAAAATTTTTGAGGAGCAATTGTTCTAATGTTAATGAATGTGGTGACAGCATGATATGAGGCTAAAGTAAAAGATGAGATTCAATCTCAAATGAGCATAAGTAAATGTTACCAAAACGTACTCACATATGAGAGTGTAAAGTTAATCAAGAGACTTGTCTCTATGAACACTCTAATTAAAGTATTGATATTAACACATTTAATACGAATAATCAGATGAGAAATCATCTATTGAGCTATGATGTCCTCATAATAGAAGCCATGGAACTTTATACTTAGCAATAATGCCTTCTTTTGGGAAGGGCGGAGGTTCACGTAACTCTCATGAGATGAGACTGTCCGGCATACCGGGTATGGGTCTCCTTATATCTCCTAGTCTTCGAACCTATACTGCCATCATAGGGATCTACGTGGTTAAATTCCCTTGTACGCTAGCAAGTTTTGGGTCACTTTGGACAGGGATTCCACCTCTTTTCGGTGTGGGGGAGGCATTGGATTTCATGATACTCACATGATCTATGTCGATCAACGTTAAAGTTCCCAATGAATGAGGCTACCTCAAATGATGCACATAATTAAATGAACGATACTAAAGGTGTTAGGATAGGATAATCAAGTGGTGTGCTAGACTCAAGTAATGACACTAGGTCATTCTTGATCAATGCACAACAAACCCGATGAAAGTATTAAACTACATCCTAGGTATAGATGGTGTTCACACTAGCCTATGAACGAAATGAAATGAAGTACGTATGAATGAATGAAGCAGACTCTGTGTTTTTTAATGAAGACTCCCTAGTTGAGGTTTGTATATGTTGAGCCCCCATTTTTGGAAGTCTTAATGTCAAGTCTATGATTCCAAGGTCTCATGGCATATGATATGTACTTTATGTAAGATGTTATGTGCTTATATGCAATATGATGTGTGCTATGTGTAAGATGTTATGTGCTGGGTGAAATGTGATAACTATGATGATGCATGTTACTCCCTGGCATAACTTTACTAATCCAAATTTGTAAAGCTCACTGACTTTCCTAATACAATTTCGGAAAATCTCACTGACTTTCCTTATCCTAATTTGGCAAGTCCACTGACTATACTTTCCATAATAATGTTGTTAGGAGAGATATATTCTTACTCAATCATGTCCTTGGTGTGTTCTTGGATATACCCATACTTAGTACAAGTGTGTACTAATCCCATACAACTCTATATTTTTAGTTTCAGGCACAGGTGGACACTAGAGCTTACAGGTTGGCGTTGTAGCTATCTGGACGTGTAGCTTTCATCTGGACTTGGTAGGCCCTCATGCTTTCGAGGATGTCTACCGTTATTATCTAGCATAAATGTAGGCTTTATCTAGTGGAGCATGTTCCACTAGTGTTTCTTTCCACTTTCATTTCATACTCTGTATTGGTGCCGTTTTTGCAAAAATACGTTTAAGGAAATTATGAACTATTTCTTTCATTTGATTATCACTATTTTAGATGGTTGATTGTGAACGCCTATGATGTTAAGTTTAAAATGTTTAGAATGTAGTAAGAAGACAAAAAGTGCAAATTTTCCGCTAAAATTAACCTAGATGAAGTAAGAAAGACATATGTAGGCTTGTCTGCGACTTCTGAGAGGTCAACGACGCCGGTCTCGTCTGGGGTCTAGATTCCTCTCGTGAAAAAAATGGTATCATAGGACTAGGTTAAATTAGGAGAATAATAAGTTCACATCAAGCATATTGAGTAGTTTCTTAGTCATGGTATTTAAGTGCACCAGTATCCAGGATTAGAGATTGCATGATGCTTAGGAAATTTTCTCTTCTTCTGATCTTATCGTGCCGTTCCTAATGTTTGACTTTCTATATGTTATGAGCGTGTCTAACTCAATCCCAGTTCTTTACAGAGAATTAAAACTAGGAGAACTATTTGTCATAGGAGAGGAGTAGCAGCTGTTGGGGACAATTAAGTTCCACCCCAGGCTCCAGCTGAAGGAGTAGCCATGCCAGTTAACCCTGCTGGGTTGACTGATGCTGAGGTGAGGGCATCTCTGGCCCAGATGGCACAGGACATCACCATGAAAGCTCACGCCATGGCTGACCAGGTCAATCGGCAAAATGTCTAGAGAGAGAATCCACCGATTCGCAGCATGCCTGACAGTTGAAGGATTTCACGAGGATGAATCCTCCTATTTTTAAAGGGTCTAAGACTTCAGATAATCCCCAGGAGTTTGTGGATGAGGTGTATAAGATTTTGGTGCCTATGGGGGCCATAAATACTGAGAAAGTAGAGTTGGATTCCTATCAACTAAAGGATATTGCACAGACTTGGTGCAAGATATGGAAGGATATCCGAGCTTTGGGTGGAGTTCTGGTCACTTGGGAGTTCTTTAAGACAGCGTTCCTTGAGTGATTTTTCCCTAGGGAGATGAAGAAGGCCGAGGTTGAGGATTTTATCAACCTTAAACATGGATTGATGACAGTCTGGGAGTATTCCCAGAAGTTTGTGATATTACCCAAGTATGCCACTTCTCTTGTGTCTAACAGAAGAGACGAGATAAGTAGATCCTTGACAGGAATTGTTGAGGATCTCGAGGAGGAGTGTAGGGCAGCTATGCTGCATGACATCATGGACCTTTCAAGGCTTATGGTCTATGTCCAGCAAGTGGAGAAAACCATAAAGAGGAAACACACTTGGGAAGGTAACAAGTCAAGGCAAGATGAGGAGAATTTTTTAAGGAAGAGTAGTACTGAAATCAGGGATATGCCCAGGTTTAAGAAGGGACTCTTCCACCAAGGGGACTCAAGTTCATCCAAGGGTCGCCATGATAGGAGTTTTGAGTCCAGGGTTAAGAGAAAACATGATGTAGATACACCTCTAGAGAGACCACCTTGCTGGAAGTGTGGCAAACTACATGGAGAGTGTATGATTGTCACTAATGTTTGTTATAAATGTGGCATATTAGGTCACATGGTGATGGATTGTCCGATTAGGAAAACTCAAGAACAAGGGAAGGAGAAAGTTCGGTCGAATGGTCCAAGTGAAGAGGCTCCAAGGAGGCAATGATTCTTTGCACTCAAGTCTAGGGGTGCAGGGGAAGGCGCTTCTGGTGAAGTCTCTGCTGAGTAGCCTAAATTAGTCCTTCATGTATTTGATTGTGTATGGTGTTTATGCACTAGTATGAGGTTAATATGTTTGAGTCATCATGTTGATGCTGATTTTTATGACTTATATGTTTACTTATATTGTATGCTTTGATGAGATTTGTTTAGGAAAGAGTTCCTTAGTTCTATTAATGTGAAGCTACTAGTAGGTTTCAAGGATGTCCACCATCATGTCAATATGTGAATCAGATATTCACCAATGGGGATTACTGAATTACCTATGTATTTATACGTCTTATAGATGACTTACTTATTTTTAGTAAAGAGTAGTGTTATTCGGGGAAGAATGATCCTAAGGTGGGGCGGGGGGGATAATGTAACAACCCTAAAAATTGATATACAAAGTGATAATGTGTCAAGAATTCCTATGAATAGACCAGGGTTCACACGGATTGATTCGCGCAGAACCAGATAAGGTAACCCTTGCTACATCAAGGCCAACTAACTTGGGGAGTTAGTTGAGCTAGGAAAGGTTGGTTCCAAAAATGTAGGGCTCTCGAATACGAAGATTTACTCGAAGGAGTCTTTACCAGACTTAAAAAGAGGAAATCTTAGGTTTGGAGGGTCTAGGGGTAAAATGGTCTTTTTCAAGGCAGGGTAATATCATAATTACCCTAAATATATAATTAATTATTTAATTAACATGTTGGAGGGTCAATTTTGGGAGAGAGAGCCGAAGTTGAGCTCTTGAAGTGAACTCTTGCTTCATCCGGGTTCGAACATAGGTGGAAGCAATGAATTAATATGATTTTTATTTAAAATATTAAATTAATATAATTAATTAATAATTATTATTCATTAGATGATTTAAAATAAAATAAAAATCATATTTTTAATAATTAAGTAAGCCTTATTTGACTAAGTCCTAAAATAGACTCCTAAGCCTAATATAACTCCTACTCTCTCATGTCTATCTCTCTACTCTCACGCTCAATCTCCCTTATTATTTCACACAAAATTTCTCTGCCAAAATAAGATACAAAAGAAGAAAAATAAACCAAGTTCTTCGCACTTGAAAAACTCACACGAAATCACAAGAAAACAAACATTAATAGCACACTAGGCTACGGGAGGTTGTCATTCGAGTAAAGTTGATATTGAGGAGGTTTAGACGTATTCTTGGGTGAATTTTTTGGGCAGAAATTTAAGAGTTTAACGTCAAAAAGGTATGGGTTTTCTTTCTCTTGGTCCCTTTCCCAAGAGATCCCTTAAGGTTCATATTATTCATTCGAAAACTAGGATTGTTTCTCTTCTTGCACGCCCCTGTCACTAGCTCCCAATGAATTGTAGGTTGGGTATGATTTCTAGTAGATTTAGGTGTATGTTATGTTTTGTGATGAATATGATTACGTTGTGCACTTGAAATCGTATGATAGGAAACCATGTATTGAAAGTTTATGCAAATGTGTCCACGTGCAAAAAAATGTTACTGTGAATGTACTTGAATGAGGCCGAATTAAGGCCTCAAGTTTAATATTATTTTGGTTGTCATTTTACATACAAAAATTTATGTAATCGTGATGTTCATTAAAATGGAAATGGGGCTGATTGAGTGTCAACATTTTGGCTAAAAGAATCCATGAAATACCCGGGCCCCCAAAAAGAAAGTTTTAACGATCCATGAGTTGTCCTAAGTTTTCAAGTTGATATATTGATAAAAATAAGCTGAGAAATATAACTTTGGTTTAGGCTAAAATATAAAGGTGAAATCTGGAAACTTTAATTGATTTTAAAGGGATGAGGCCACAAGGATTCGAACTTGTGACATCACCCGTATAACACCTTAAATTCGCAAGAAAAAGAAAAAAGGGTCAGGGAGATTCGAAATGGGGTATATTGGCAGAGAAAGAAGAGTGCACAAAAATTAAATAAATAAAATGGGAGGCGTGGGAATCGAACCAACGACCTCCAGGCAGCAAATAAAGTGAAAGAAGAAAATTAAATAAAAGAAAATGTTAGGTGTGGGAATCGAGACCAGGACCTCAAGGCTGGAAAAGAGAAGGGAGAAATAAATAAAAAAATAAAGTGAGGCTGTGGAGGCTCGATCCCACAACCTCACTGCCAAACGCCTAACTAAGTCAATTTTAAATAAAAATAAAATAACGAGGTTGTGGAGGTTTGAACCCACAACCTCACAGCCCCTAGCGAAATTAAAGAATAAATAAGGAGAGGCTGTGGGGGTTGATCCCACAACCTCTTGGTCTAGGCGAATTGGACAACACAATTTTAAATGAAAACTAAAATGGGTTGTGGGGTTTCGATCCCACAACCGTTCGGCCAAATAAGAGGAGAATCAAAGGAGAAAGATTAAAGAGAGAATGTTGATGTTGGGGATCGATATAGGGTCCCAATGTCCTGTGGATTAAAAATAAAAATCAAGGAAAAATGTAAGTATTGTCCAAAGGATTAAAACTTGGGTTCCCTTGCCCAAATTTCCATATTGATACATAAATCACACGTGAATTAAATGTTCAAGAATAGTGCCATCTACTTAGATCTAAATCAAAATCTTGGTATACATGAAAGATGCATAAGTCTTGTACTACATAATCTTAGAATGATATGAGTCACTTAACAAACAATGAATGAAGCCTCACGGCTAGTATGTATAGACCCATAAGTCTAGCATACGTTTAAGAATAAGTAAACCTAAGATGTATGTAAAGAAATGAAGTAACCCTAGAAGTGTTAGGTTCGAGTGTGAAACACAATAAATGACCAAGTGAATTGGCATATATGATGAAATGAACATTCACGTAAAATGGGGTGAGAAATTATGAGGAGAAATTGTGCTAAGTTAATTAATGTGGTGACAACATGATATGAGGCTAATGTAAAAGATGAGAACAATTTCAAATGAGCCTAAATAAATGTAACAAAAACGTAATGACATATGAGAGTGTAAAGTTAATGAAGATACATGTCTAATATGATGTCCTCATACTACAAGCAAGCTTCCATGACGTATGAGTTGAGTGTAATGGAACTTTATATTGAGCACCGATAGACTAGCTATGAGCGGTGATGCCTTCTTTCAGAAAGGGCGAAGGTTCACGTAACTCTCATGAGATGAGACTGTACGGCATGCCGGGTATGGGTCTCCTTATATCTTTTAGTCTTCTAACCTATAATGCCAATCTAGGTATGGTTGTGTTCACACTAGCCAATGAACGAAATCAAATGATGTATGTATGCACGAATGAAGTAGACTCTGTGTTTGTTAATGAAGACTCCCTAGTTGAGGTCCCTTATGTTGAGCCCCCATTTTGGAAAGTTTTAATCTCAAGTTCATGATTCCAAGGTCTCATGGTATATGATATGTTTTATGAGTAAGATGTTATGTGCTATATGCAACACGAACTGTGTTATGTGTAAGATGTTAAGTGTTGGGTGCAATATAATAAGTATGATCATGCTTGTTACTCTCATGGCATGACTTTCCTAATCCAAATTTGAAATCTCAATGACTTTCCTAATCCAATTTTGGAAAAGCTTACTGACTTTCCTAATCCCAATTTGGCAAGTCCACTGACTAGACTTTCCATAATCATGTTGTTTGGAAAGATCTATTCTTATTCATGCATGTCCTTGTTGTTTGCTTGCATATACCCAAACTTAGTACAACTATGTACTAATCCCATATAATTCTATATTTTTAGGAGCAGGCACAGGTGGACGCTAGAGCTTACAGGTTGACGTTGCAGATATCCCGACGTGGAGCTTTCATCCGAACTTGGTAGGCCCTTATGCTTTCGAGGATGTCTACCGTTATTATCTAGCTTAAATGTAGACTTTATCTAGTGGAGCATGTTCCACTAGTGTTTCTTTCTACTTTCATTTCATACTTTCTATTGGTACCATTTTTGCAAAAATAAGTGTAAGGCAATTATGAAGTGTTTTAAGAAGATAAAAAGTTCAAATTTTCCGCTAAAATTAACCTAGATGAAGTAAGAATGACGTATGTAGAATTGTGTGCGACCTCTAAGAGATCAACAACGCCGGTCTCGTCTGGGGTCTAGATTTCGTTCGTGACAACAAGGAAAATCAACAATAGGTGCGGGATTTTTATGCCAACCTCATGGAAACACACATGTTAACGAGGTTTTTCACCTCTCAGTGTAAGGTTGTAAATTATGGTAAAAAGCGATCAATGCAATAAATGGGCTGCTTGATCAAGATATTAAGGCCTTCACGACTAATGATTGTAGCATAAAATCTATGCCTAGGAAAAAATATCACGTGGGATGTCACAAAGGCCGGAATTCTATGCTCTTATTTGACTGTCAAGGCAAAAATATGGAAGTCCATTCTACCAAGCCGTATATCCTCAAGTGGGCACATTAGCAATAATTTGGTGTTGCAGACACAAATTTGTGGCATATTTATGTAACACCTCATTATTTAAAAGAACTAGGAATTTAAAGAAAATGTTTGTGGAAATAATCAAATTTGGAAATTTTTACTAGTTAAGCTAAGTATGAATATTGAGAAAACTACAAACAATTATAAACGCTAGAACAAGATGAGTTAGGTGAGGTACAAGATACCATAGGAAATATCTTCTATTTGTATTTCCAATGTCCCCGAGATTGCTCATTTTCGAGTATATATGAGGGAGATATGCCCATTAAAAGTCGTAGTTCTAGATAAAAAAGTCAAAAACCAGATTCTACAGGGGTAGTATGGCCTTTTCATTACTCAGTTAATTAATTTAATTTTTAATAATAAAATTGGGGTCTAAGCTTATTTGGTTAAGTTTATGCTTCATAAAACTAACTTAGGGTTTTGAGAGAAAATAAAAGAAGAGGAGAAAAGTCAAGGTTCATCACTGTTTTTGAGTTTTTCGCTTGCGATTTCGCCAAGGTTTAATCCCTACGAGGTATGTGAGATCATATAGTGTTGGGTTCGTTAACCCACACATCAATCATAATTTATTTTTCAATAATTATGTTCTTGAAAGTATAGAAATTGAGTTCTTGATGGATTTTATTGAAGTTTCAATTGGGTTCTTGATTGTTTAATTTGTTGAGAAAATCTTGAGTTAAATTCAGGAAATTTGATGTTTTTTAGTGTATTCTCGTATAATTTGGTTGTGTATTTGTATCTAAGAGCTTAAGGAAAAATCGAATCGAATATAGAGAGTTTAAAATTGAAAAACAAGCAAGAAAAAAAAATTTCTTGGCAGGGTTGTAGGGCGCCGCACCACTCAAAGGATTCCACTTCATTTTAGTAGACTCGCTTTTAATAAATGCTTTCCCTATCCCAATTTATATGACTCATTTTTCATTTTAGTTAGTCTTGAAAGAATGAGTCATTTCTATATTTAGTATCCACAACATATGTTTATTGTTGATATTTTCCTGATAGTTTTTGTTTGACCTGTATGAACGTGGTGTATTTGTGAAATTCTAATTCAATATAAAACTTGCTTTGATGTCAAAGCTTTCTGTCAACCAATTGGTGTTATATTGCACATGATGTACATAATCAATAGAAATTATACAACCGCAAAATGCCCAACACATGTAAACAACTTAATATCTCAATCAGTCTACTTTATAAAGCTAGATTGGTATGATTGATGTAACATCTCGTAACTCAAAATGGCTAAGAAAAATTGACGAAACTAAAAATAATCACTTTTCAGAAGTAAGGGAAAAATTTGGAAAATTCTCTAAGTTTATGAAAGTGAGCTTTTGTCATTTTTAGACGGTCATAACTCCTAACTCAGGATATGTTAAAAGTAGTTCTTAATATGGTTGGAAATCCCTTGGAGAGACCTTTCACACACCGCCAAGTTTGCGCATTTTTTATATCGTATTATGGAGATATGCCTATCGGAAGTTGGGCTACTGGATTGAGGAAGGCCCCAATCCGGATATAAGGAAGGGAAAATTAGTCTATTCATCCATTTATTTCCTATTTCGTTTTAGAAATTTATTTGGGGTAGAAACAAATCTTAGTCAGATTAGGAAGTCTAACTTTACGCTTAGGTCTTAAAAACGAGAAGAGAAGAAGGAAAGGGGAGAAAGGTCAAGGTTTTGCAAAGAATGTCGAGGAATTGCGAGTGTAATTCATTGGGGGTGATCCCTATCAAAGTATCTGAGATCTTTCATGTTGGATTAACTTATCCACACACCAAACTTGTTTCAATTCAGTGGTTTTAGAATTGTTTTCATGATTATAAGTAAATTCTTGATCAATATTGTCCAATCCCTATTTGATTGAGTTGTTTAAATGCCCACTGATGTTGATTTGTAGTTTATGATGTTGTTTTCAAGTTAGATCTGTTGGATATGGAAGGTGTTGATGACCCTAAGGGTTTGGGAAAATAACTATGGAGGTTTAGGGGATTTAAAATGAAAAACGAAAAGAGATATTCGTGAGGATCACGTGGGTAGCACTAGGTGCGGCGCGCCTCATATGTGCTAGGGGTTCTGGGGTGGCGCGCTTGCAGTGCACCGAAAAGGTGCCTCAGACCAATTGGTCAGGCTAAGCGTTCCACAGATGCGCTCAAATCAGCGATTTTTGCCAATTTTGCGTAGTTCAGCCTTTTTAAGTCCTTCTAAGGTACTTTAACAACTCTCTTTGATTTTAATTACTTCAAATGATTTTTAAATACCTAGAGATCATCAAAGAACACTAATCCTAAACTTGAATACATTATCTAATTCAAGGAAGGTTAACATCAAAGTCAAAAAAGTTAAGAGTCAAGTCTAAAGTTATAGAACCTAGTCCAAAGCAAAGCTCTAAAATGTTTTCAATAGTCTTTATTAAACGTTTTACCTTCAGTTTAAGGATCAAGTTTAAAGTTAAATTGAAGAGTAAAAGTTGAAGTCTTTCCTTCAAATGAAATAAAAGGGAACTAAGTATTCCCTAATAGTTGATTTAGGATTAAATTTCAAGTTAAAGAAAGAGTAAAAGAGTTGAGTTCATTTCTTAAAAGTTATAAGGGAACAAAGTATTCCTAAAAGTATATATATGTTTTCACATTTAGTTAAGAGGAAACTAAGATTTTCCAGAAGATTTTTGAACAAGAAAAGGGAACATTGATTCTAAGAGAGCTTTTTAAAGCTAAGTGTTGAGCAATTATCTCAACCTAAAGAAGAAACTTGATATTAAAAGCATGAGCTAAAGTATATTTTGGGAGTAGTATTGTGCACGAATATGGGGATGATTGTTCATATTGACTCAAGTCTCCATAAGAATCATGTAGCCATCATGGTATTAAAGGTTAATACTTTTTAGATGATTGCATAAGTTACGCTAGTGGATCCACTAAAATAAGGAGTTATATGCGACAACAAAGTATAGGACAGTTCTGGTGGTGTGGACAAGACGTTGTATCACCTATTAGGCTCATAGTTGTGGTTGTAGGTTGGAGAATCTACCACAGAAACTATATTACATCAAATATAAGTAAGTTGAGATTTTTATTGTATTTTCTTGAACAAAATAATTGTACACGTTGTTTTTACCAAATAATTATAAATATGTATATAT
The DNA here is from genome assembly GCF_001406875.1 of Solanum pennellii. Lineage (NCBI taxonomy): Eukaryota > Viridiplantae > Streptophyta > Magnoliopsida > Solanales > Solanaceae > Solanum > Solanum pennellii. Next base: position 34,347,836 of record NC_028641.1, read on the forward strand.
ATATACATACATATATATATATATATATATATATATATATATATATATATATACACATATAAATGTATGTATGTATGTATGTATGTATATAACATATGTCTACCTGCTTTATATTAAGTTAAGTTTTCATTAGTTGAGAAGAGTCAAAGTAAGTGTTTCGTCTTTTTGCTATCATTCCAACTCATATACTCGTATATTCAATAAACGGATGTCAGTTGGCCTTCATCATGTAATGATGCAAATGCAGGTAATATGGATCAGCATCATCCAATCCTTATTGATCTACCAGAGCACTCGGAGTCAATGATGAGCCACCTTGCATCCTAGATGAAACATATTGCTTTTTAGATTTCCTTTATAGGATGTTCTAGGTCTGTCCCAACATCCATCGTAGTACTATAGATGCTTAATAGAAAATAATTAGTCTGATAGTTTAGTTTTTGAGTATCTCTTTATTTGTATTTCAGATATTCTATTGTGAGATTCAAGTATCATTTGGCTAAGATACCGATTTGAAGTTATGTGTAACACCCCGTATCCAAAACAGAACAAAAACCAGTAGGTGCTAGAAACGGTGGCATTGACGGACCGTAGACTGAACCATGGTCCGTCGTGCACAATCGTCGATAGAATCAAAAACTCCCAAAAATTTCATCCTAGATCAAAAAATTTGTTACTTCTTGGACGATAGAAAGACATACGGTCCGTAGGTTAGATGACGGTTCGTAGTCTGTGACCGTTCATCAAGAATCCCTTCAACCACTCTCTGACAAGAGCTATGGATTACAAGAACTGTCTGTAGGTGGAAAATTTGCAGACAGTTAAGGGGAAATGTAGTTGGGTCAACTTTAAATGATCATAACGCTTAGCATAAAATGAATTAGGTCTCCATGACCTACCCAAAGATAAATAATTAAATTATCTTTCATAGACACCGATCTTGCTAAAATAAGACCTCCGAGTAAAAAGTTATGCCCATTTTAGTAAAGGCTTGTGAACAAGCCCTCAAGATGGACCTAACGACGGGGCGTTAGGCAGATGACTGAACGTCAGTCCTGGCAGTCGTTTGGTCCGACAACAACTTTCCCAGGAGCCTTCTTGACCTTTCACACTCCATTTAAACACTAAGTTACGTCTTTTTGACACTAAATCATCATATTTTAGTTAGTTCAAGCCTACAAACATAAATAAAAAATATCCAAGTCAAATCATTAAATCAAAACGTAGAAAATTAGAATCAAGAGAGGAGAAAATGTTTAAGGACCCTAGTTCAAGAATGCAACAAGTTCCAGAGCCAAAACAAAAGTATTTTTCCATGGATTTCATCACTAGGTATGTGGGATTTCACTAGTGGGTTTCTTTAACCCACCGGGTCCCTAGTTTTCAGACAGATTCTTATTCTCTTATCATGATTAAACCTATGGTTTCTAGAACTTTTATACAACTTCATGAATTTATTAAATATATGTTCCAAATTAGATTATCATGTTATTAATCATATTATCGCATGAACTTGAGAATCCTATCTCTGTATTTCATTAGTTCTTTAATTACACATGCTAGGTTAGATGTTTCAGAAACTTCAGATATACATGCCTCAGTTATAAATGCATGGTTACCAGATTAATTGTTGCATTCTTAGTTTACATGTTCAGTTTTGAGCTATCTAGTATTTACAGAATTCATTGAGAGTAGCATAATACTGAGTTGGACTAGGGTTAAGCGTACCCAATAGTCCCAAAACTACTACACAAGTAGGTTTTAAGTCCCCTTTTTGGGCAATCAGTTTAGTAATCATGCCAGTATGCCTTTATACCTGTTGCAGGGTATATTGGGTCCTATCGATGGGGCGTATACATTGGACTCCACATTTAGCTCATGTGGTTTTATTATTGGCTATTAGTAGCTCCCATAGTTAAGTCAGACTCTCTGCAGTGACCATTTTTCAGTATATTCAGTATTTAGTTTCAGCATGTTATAAATTGGTCATTGCATTCTGTTAGCTCAGAAATTCAATATATCATGTTCATATTATTATACTTATTTTTGTGGTTGTTCAGTTATGTTTGATTTAAGCTTTACTCTTATCCTACATGCTTAGTACCTTTCAACTATTGATACATACGTGCGCTACATTTTCTCGTGATGTAGGTTCAGGTTCTAAGCATCCAGATAAAACATAGATCGATTCCCCAATATTAAGATCAGCAGATTCAGTGTTGAGTCCTCATTCTCTGAGGACAAGAGTCATGAGTTTCTCTTCCGTATTTAGTCTTTTAGTTTCAGTTTTTGCTAGATTTAGCTGGGGCTTGTCCTAGTATTTATATTCCAGTTTAGAGGCTTATTTCAGACATAGTCATATTCAGCTTAGTATTGAGTTAATATATCTTTTGTATTACACTCATTTTTTTCAAATAGCTCAGTTATAGAATATGGGTATACCCCATCTTTTCATTTTAAGTATGATTTAGCTTCCGCAATAGTTTATTATCTTTTGTATGCTCATGATCATCCAAGCAGGTTTAGCTTGGGATCACTTGTGGTCCTAGATTCCGTGTCTGCATCTCGGGGGTAGCTCGGGACATTACAAAACTTGGTATCAGAGCACTAGGTTCAATAGTCCTAGGATGTCTGAAAAAGCCGCACTAAGTAGAGTCCTTTTCATGGGTGTGAAGTGAACCACATCTAATGTTAAGGAGTCTATAAAGTGTTTAAGGAAAAACTTCACTTTCTTGTTACTCTTATCGTGCGTTAGGTATGATTAAATTCCATTTTAACTTGACGTTGTGCGCTTATGATCATGCCTTCTCGGAAATCTTAACCATGGAATGCAAATGGACGCAATGCTAACGTAGTTCCTCTAGTACCATATAAGGAAGTTCAAATGTAGAGTTTCAGCAGATCAACCAGAACAATAAGCAGGTTCAAGTTCCTACTACTAGAAATGACCAATTAGTGGCAGCCAGAGTTTGTGATTTTGTTAGGATGAATCCGCCTAAATTATTAGGGTCACAAGTTTGTATGGACCAACTAAAATTAATTGATGAGGTCAAGAAAATATTTGGTATGATGCAAGTAACTGATAGTGATAGGTGAACTTGGCTTTCTACCAGCTTAAGTATGTGACTCACATATGGTTCACTAAGTGTAAAGACAGCACAGACTACTCTGTCTTTTGTAACTCAATATAGTACTAAGCTTTAACATTAATCGGGTAAGTCTCAGAACCTTTCTTAGTCTCTACTCTAGTCGGTGACCTAGTTATAGCTAGACGGTTATACAGAAATTACCCTGTCACAGTATCTCAGAAAGTCACCTCAACAGATCTAGCAGAGTTAGAAATGGTAGACTCTGATGTCATTCTAGGCATGGATTGTTTACATTCCTGTTATGACTCAGTCAATTGTAGAACTATCATTGTTCATTTTCAGTTTCAAGAAGAACCAATCTTAGAATGGAAGGGTAGTAGCTTAGCACCTATGGGTCGATTTATTTCTTACCTTAAGCACAAAAAGATGATATCTAAGGGTTATCTCTATCATCTAGTTTGGTTTAAGGATTCTAGCCTTCAAACCCCAACTCTTGAGTCAGTTCCAGTAATCTGTGAATTTCCAAAAGTGTTTCTAAAAGATCTTCCCAGAGTCCCTCCTGAAAGGGAAATCGATTTTGGAATTGATCTCCTTCCAGATACCCAACCTATTTCTATTCCTCCTTACAAAATGTCTCAAGCAGAGCTTAAGGAATTGAAAGAGCAGTTGAAATACCTTCTAGATTAGGGCTTCATCAGATCTAATATTTAACCATAGGGTGCACCAGTGTTGTTCGTAAGAGAAATATGTTTCTCTCGGAATATGCATTGACTATAGATAGTTTAACAAGGTTAAATTTAAGACTAAGGATACCATCCCCAGGATTGATGACTTGTTTGACCAACTTCAGGGTGCTAGCCATTTCTCAAAAATAGACCTTAGATCGGGTTATCATCAAAACAGATTTTGAGATAGTTACATTCCGGAAACAACCTTCAGAAGTCGGTATGGTCACTATAAATTTGTAGTTATGTCGTTTGGACTAACTAATGCTCCTGCAGCTTTCATGGATTTGATGAACAAAGTTTTTTGAAACAATACTTGGACTTGTTCTTTATAGTCTTTATTAATGATATACTCAATTACTCTAGCAGTGAGGAAGAACATGAAAGTCATTTGAGAGTTGTTCTGCAGACATTTGAGAGTTGTTCTGCAGACTCTCAAGGATCGCTAGTTATTCGCTAAGTTTAGTAAATGTGAGTTCTTGTTGAAATCCATTGCTTTTCTTGGTCACATTATATCTAGCGAAGGGATCTGAGTGGATTCGCAGAAGATAGAAGCAGTGAAACAGTGGCCCAGACCTACCTCTGCTACAGATATCAGATGTTTCTTAGGTCATGCAGGTTATTCCATAAGGTTTGTGGAAGGATTTTCATCAATAGCCTTACCATTGACTAGGTTGACTAAAAATATGGTCAAGTTCGAATTGTGTGATGATTGAGAGCAAAGCTTCGCAGAATTGAAAACTAAATTTACTACAGCTCCTGTCTTGACTCTACCAGAGGGTTCAGATTGTTATGTGATCTATTGTGATGCATCAAGAGTTGTCCTAGGTTGTGTGTTGATGCAGCGAGGTATGGTGATAACTTATGCCTCTAGGCAGCTTAAGTCGCATAGAAGAACTATCCAACTCATGACCTCGAGGTTGCAGTAGTGGTGTTTGCACTCAAGATATGGTGACACTACTTTTATGGTGTTTATGTAGATGTTCTCACCGATCATAAGAGCCTTTAGTATGTGTTCACCCAGAAAGAGTTGAATCTTATCCAGTGGAGACGGCTTGAGTTCCTTAAGGATTATGATATGAGTGTGCATTACTATCCTAGTAAGGCAAATGTAGTAGCAGATGCTCTTAGTAGATTATCCATGGGTAGTATAGCCCATGTTGAGGAAAAAAGAAGGAGCTAATGAAGGATGTTCACAGGCTTGCTCGCTTGAGATTTCGCCTTATGAGCATATCAGATAGTGGTGTAACAGTTCAAAATGGGGCAGAATCGTCTTTGGTAGTGGAGGTTAAGGAAAAGCAAGACAATAATCCAATCTTGCTTGAACCTAAGGGTGCAGTCCATAATCAGAGAGTGGAGGTTTTCTCCAAAGGGGGAGATGGTGTACTCTGTTACCATGGTAGATTGTGTGTTCCCGAAGTGTGTAAGTTGAGAAAACATATCCTTGCAGAAGCCCTTAACCCTAGGTATTCTATTCATCATGGTTCCTATAAGATGTACCGGGATATGCGAGAAGTCTATTGGTAGAATGGCATGAAGAGTGATATATTAGACTTTGTGACTAAGTGCCTCAATTTCCAGCAAGTCAAGGTAGAAAATCAGACAACAGGGGTATGACTCAAGAGATTGATACTCCTACTTGGAAGTGGGATGTGATCATTATGGACTTCATCACAAGATTACCGCGTACTCGTAGACTACATGACATCATTTGGGTGATAATTGATAGGATGACTAATTCTTCTCGCTTCTTGGCGGTCAATACTACATATTCGGTAGACAACTATGAAAGGCTTTACGTTAATGAGATTGTGAGGTTAAATGGGGTCCATTTGTGTATCATCTCAGATAGAGGTCATCAGTTTTACCTCTCATTTGTGGAAGTCATTTATGAAAGTTCTTGGCATTCAAGTTAACTTTAGTACAACATTTCATCCACAGACGGATGGGCAGGCAGAGTGTACCATTCAGACCTTAGAGGATATGTTGAGAGCTTGTGTGATCATTTTCAAAGATATTTTGGATGATCACCTTCTTCTTATTGAGTTTGCCTACAATAATAGCTATCATTCCAGCATTTAGATGGCCCCTTATGAGGCTTTATATGGGCGTAGATCTAGATCTCAAGTTGGTTGGTTTGAAGTAGGTGAAGCAGCTTTTATAGGGCCAGATTCAGTCCTTTATGCTATGGAGAAAGTGCAACTAATTCAAGATAGATTTAAGACAACCCAAAGTCGTCAGAAATCTTATGCAAATGTAAGGAGAAGGGAAGTAGAGTCCCAAGTTGATGATTGGGTTTTTCTGAAAGTCTCACCTATGAAAGGGGTGATGAGATTTGGAAAGAAAGGGAAGCTTAGTCCTAGATATGTAGGTGCTTACATGATCTTGAAAAGGGTTGGCAAGGTGGCATATGAGTTAGAGTTGCCAGCAGAATTAGAATCAGTGCATCATGTCTTCCACATCTCACTCTTGAAGAAGTGTGTGGGTGATCCAACCTATGTAGTTCCATTAGAGAGTGTGGCAGTGAAAGATAGTCTTTCTTATGAGGATGTACCAGTTGAGATTCTTGACGGTCACGTTAGAAGGTTGAGAAACAAAAAAGTCACTTCAGTCAAAGTTTTGTGGAGGACCCAGTCCGTAGAGAGAGCTACTTGTTAAGCCGAAGCAGCCATGAGAGTCAAGTATCCTTACCTCTTTCCTTCCGATTCCACTCCAGCTTTAGGTAATAATTCCTCTTCAGTTTTGCAGTCATTCATGCGTAAATTCAGTTTTAGAATCATGTTCCCTCAGTTTGTACTTGCATTTTAACCATAATTGCATGCACTCGGAACTCAATTAAGTCAGAAACTTATTTCTCAGTGTATTATAGTAGGGTTTGCAGCTCTCTCCCTCTCCAGCTAGTTTAGTATTCATTCGAGGATGAATGTTCCCAAGGGGGAGATAATGTAACACCCCTTAGCCAAAACAAACCAAAAACCAACTAGTCTGAAAAAAATTTGCATGTGCTACAAACTATGGCATCGACGGACCGTAGACTAAACCACGATCCGTCGTGAACACACGTCGATGGGATTAGAAACTCCCAAAACTTTCAGCCTAGTTAAAAAATTGTTTAATCTTGGACGACGGACAATCGGACGGTCCGTAAGTCAGATGACGGTCCGTAGTCTATGACCGTCGATCAAGACTCCCTTCAACCACTCTCAAACAAGGGCTACGGATGACCAACACTGTCCGTAGGTGGAAAATATGTAGACAGTTAAGGGGAAATGCAATTTCCTTAACTTTAAATGATAATAACTCTAAACACAAAATGAATAAGGTCTCCCATGAACTACCCACGCATAGATAATTCAATTATCTTTCCATATCAACCAACCTTGCGAAAATCAGACGTGCAAGTAAAAAGGTATGTATATTTTAGTAAAGGCTTGTCGAATAGGCCCTCACGACAGATCCAACGACGGTGCGTCGGGCTGATGACGGACTGTCACTCCTGGCTGTCGTTTTTTCCGACAACAACTTTCCTAGGGGTCTTTTGACCTTTCCCACTCCGTCTAAACCCTAATTTACGCCGTTTTGAGCTTAAATCATCAGATTTAGTTTGTTTTAGCCTAGAAACATAATTAAAACATATCCAAGTCAAATCATTAAATCAAAAGTTAGAAAATTAGAAGCAAGAGAGAAGAAAAAGTTCAAAAACCCTAGTTCAAGAATTCCAAAAGTTTCAGCAGTTCCAGCCCCAAAACTTAAGTATTTTTCCATGGATTTCATCACCATATATGTGGGATTTCACTAGTGGGTTCCTTTCACCGACTAGGTCCCTAGTTTTAAGTCAGATTCTTGATTCTCTTATCATGATTAAACCTAGGGTTTTTATATCTTTTATAGAACTTCATGAATTTATTAAATATATGTTCCAAATACGATTATCATGTGATTACTCAGTTTATCTCTTGAATTTCAGAACCCTAGCTTTGTATTTCTTTAGTTCTTGAATTACACATGCTAGGTCAGTTATTTCATACACTTCTGATATACATGCCTCATCTATAAATGCATAAATACCAAATTAATTGTTTCATTCTCAGTTTGCACGTTCAGTTTTGAGCTATCCAGTATTAACAGAAACTCAGACATAATCAATTAATTTACATAATTCATTTCGCATAATACCGAGTTGGACTAGGGTTTAGCGTACCCAATAGTCCAAGATTTACTAGCCAAGAAGGTTGTAAATTCCCTCTTTGGAAAATAAGTTTAGTGATCAACCAACATGCCTTTATACCTCTGGCAGGGTATATTGGGTCCTCTTGATGGAGCATATATATATCGGACTCCACATTTAGCTCATGTGGTTTTATTATCATTTATTAGTAGGTCCCATAGTTCAGTTAGACTCTCTTCATTGACCATTTATCAATATATTCAGTATTTAGTTTTAGCATGTTATTAATTTGTCATTGCATTCTGTTAGCTCAGAAACTCACTATATCATGTTCATATTATTATACCTTCTTTTGTGCTTGTTCAGTTATGTTTTATTTCAGCTTTACTCTATTATACATGCTCAGTACCTTTCAAATACCGACGCACACGTGCACTACATCTTTTCATGATGTAGGTTCAGGTTCTCAGCATCCAGATCATGCATTGATCTATTTCCCGATCTCCAGATCAGCAGATTTAGTGGTGAGCCCTCATTCACCGAGGATAAGAGTCATGAGTTTATCTTCAGTATTTAGTCTTTCAGTTTCAGTTTTTTCTAGATTTATCTTGGGCTTGTCCCACTATTTCTAGTCCAGTATAGAAGGTTATTTCGGACATAGATTAAGCTTAGTTTTGAGTTAATATTTCTTTTCTATTGACCTTATTCTTTTCAAATATCTCTGTTATAAAATATGGGTATTCCCTATCTTTTCATTTTAAGTATGATTTACCTTCCGCAACAGTTTATTTTCTTTATTATGCTCATGCTCATGCAAACAAGGTTAGCTTGGAAATACTTGTGGCCCTAGGTTCCGTGTCCGTGTCTCAGGGGTAGCTCGGGGCATGACAAAACTTGGTATCATAGCACTACGTTCAAGAGTCTTAGGATGTCTGAAAAAGCCGCACTAACTAGAGTCCTTTTCATGGGTGTGAAGTGCACCACATCTAATTTTAGGGAGTCTATGAAGTTTTTTAGGAAAAACATCACTGTCTTGTTAATATTATTGTGCGTAAGGTATGATCAAATTACATTCTAACTTAACGTTGTGCTCTTAAGATTATGCATTCTCGTAGAGCTTGTGCATGGAATTCTAATGGACATAATGCTAACACAATTCCTCTAGTACCATATAAGAAAGTTCAAATGCAAAGTTTCAGAATGCCAATTCAGCATTTGGGTTAGAGTATGACCAACCAGAAGAATCAACAGGTTCTAGTTCCTACAATAATAAATGACCGATTAGTGGCAGCCAGTTTTTGTGATTTTTTTAGGATGATTCCGCCTTAGTTTTTAGGGTTGCAAGTTTGTAAGGACAAAAAAAATTTCATTGATGAGGTCAAGAAAGTATTTGTTGTGATGAAAGTAAGTGATAGTGATAGGTGAACATGGAATTCTACCAGCTTAAGGATATGAATCACATATGGTTCACTTAGTCTTGATTCTCACTCAGAACCTTTCTCAGTCTCTACTCCAGTCGGTGTCCCAGTTATTGCGAAACGGGTATACAGAATACCCTGTCACAGTATCTTAGAAAGTAACCTCAACATATCTAGTAGAGTTAGAAATGGTAGAATTTGATTTCATTCTAGGCATGGATTGGTTACATTCATGTTATGCCTCAGTCGTTTGTAAAACTTGGTTGTCCATTTTCAGTTTCAAGACAAACCAATCCTAAAATAGAAGGGTAGTAGCTTAGCGCCTATGGGTCGGTTTATTTCTTACCTGAAGGCCAGAAAGATGATATCTAAGGGTTATCTCTATCATCTAATTTTGTTAAAGGATTCTATCCTTTAAACCCCAACTCTTGAGTGAGTTCCAGTAGTCTGTGAATTTCCAGAAGTGTTTCCAGAAGATCTTCCCTGAGTCCCTCCCAAAAGAGATATCAATTTGGAATTGATTTCCTTAAAAATACCCAGCCTATTTCAGTTCCTACTTACAGTATGGCTCTAATAGAGCTTAAGGAATTGAAAGAGAAGTTGAAAGACCTTTTAGATAAGGTCTTCATCAAACCTAGTATTTCACCATAGCGTGCACCAGTGTTGTTCTTAAGGAAGAAAGATGGTTCTCTCAGAATGTGCATTGACTATAGATAGTGGAACAAGGTCACAATCAAGAATAAGTATCCCATCCCCAGAATTGATGACTTCTTTTACGAACTTTTGGGTGCTAACCATTTCTCAAAGATAGACCTCAGATCGGGTTATCATCAGCTCAGAGTTACAGATAGTAACATTTGAAACAGTCTTCAGAACTCGGTATGGTCATTATGAATTTGTAGTTATGGATTTGATGAACATAGTTTTTTGAAACAATACTTGGACTTGTTTGTTATCGTCTTTATTGATGATATACTCATTTACTCTAGGAATGAGGAAGAACATGGAAGTCATTTGAGAGTTGTTCTGCAGGCTCTCAAGGATCTTTAGTTATTCGCTAAGTTTAGTAAGTCTGAGTTTTCATTGTAAACCGTTTCTTTTCATGGTCACATTGTATATAGCGAAGGAATTCGAAGAAGATAAAAGCAGTGAAACATGGGCCCAGAGCTACCTCTGCTACAGATATCATATGTTTCTTAGGTCTAGAAAGTTATTTGGAAGGTTTGTGGAAGGATTTTCATCCATAGCCTTACAATTGACTTGGTTGACTCAGAAGATGGTCATGTTCCAATGGTCATATAATTGTAAGAAAAGCTTCGCAGAATTAAAAAGTAGATCAACTCCAGTCTTAACTTTATCAAATGTTTGAGATGGTTATGTGATCTATTGTGATGCATCAAGAGTTGGCCTAGGTTGTGTGTTGATGCAGCGAGGTAAAGTGATAGCTTATGCCTCTAGGCAGCTTAAGGCGCATGAGAAGAACTATCCAACTCATGACCTCGAGCTTGCAGCAGTGGTGTTTGCACTCAAGATATGGAGACACTACTTGTATGGTGTTTAATATAGATGTGTTCACCGATCATAAGAGCCTTCAGTATGTGTTCACCCTGAAAAGAGTTGAATCTCCGCCACAGGAGATGGCCTGAGTTCCTTAAGGATTATGATATGAGTGTGCATTACCATCCTAGTAAAGTGAATGTAGTAGCAGATGCTCTTAGTAGATTATCCTTGGGTAGTATAGCACATATTTAGGAAGAAATGAAGGAGCTAGTGAAGCATGTTCACAGGCTTGCTCGCTTGGGATTTCGCCTTATGAGAAGATCAGACAGTTGTCTAACAATTCAAAATGGGGAAGAATCATCTTTTGTAGTGGAGGTTAAGGAAAAGCAAGACAGTGATCAAATTTTTCTTGAACTTAAGGGTGCAGTCCATAATCAGAAAGTGGACGTTTTCTCCAAAGGAAGAGATAGTGTTCTTCGTTACCAGGGTAGATTGTGTGTTCCTGTTCTGGGTGATTTGAGAAAGCATATCCTTGTAGAATCCCATAAATCTAGGTATTCTATTCATTCAGGTTCTACGAAGATATACCGCAATAAGTCGGAAGTCTATTGGTGGAATGACACGAAGAGGGATACAACAGACTTTGTGAGTAAGTGCCCCAATTTCAAGCAATCCAAGGTAGAACATCAGAAACAAGGGGGTATGACTCAAGAAATCTATATTCCTAATTGGAAGTGGGATATGATCAATATGGACTTTTCACAGGATTACCGCATACTCGCAGACAGCATGAATCCATTTGGTTTATGTTCGAAAGGATGACTAAGTCTTCTCGCTTCTTAGAGGTCAACACTACATATTTTCGGAAGAAGACTATGCAAGGCTTTACATTAATGAGATTGAGAGGTTACATGGGGTCCCTTTGTCTATCAACTCAGATAGAGGTCCTTGGTTTACCTCTCATTTCTTGAAGTCATTTCAGAAAGGTCATGGTACTCAAGCTAACCGTAGTACAACATTTCATCCACAGACGAATGGGTAGGCAGAGCGTACCATTGAGACCTTCGAGGATATGTTGAGAGCTTTTGTGATCGATTTCGAAGGTAGTTGGGATAATCACCTTCCTCTTATTAAGTTTGCCAAAAATAATAACTATCATTCCAGCATTCAAATGGCCCCTTATGATGCTTTGTATGGGCGTAGATGTAGATCTCATGTTGGTTGGTTTGAAGTAGGTGAAGCAGCTTTGATAAGGGCCAAATTCAGTCCTTTATGCAATGGAAAAGTACAACTCATTAGAGTTAGACTTAATACAACCCAAAGTCATCAGAAATTTTATGTAGATGTAAGGAGAAGGTAACTATTCCAAGTTGATGATTGGGTTTTTCTGGTAATCTCACCTAGGAAAGGGGTGATGAGATTTGGAAAGAAAGGCAGCTCAGTCCTAGATATGTAGTCCCTTACATGACCTTCAAAAGGGTTCGCAAAGGGGCATATGAGATAGAGTTGACAGCAGAATTAGCAGCAGTGCATCCGGTCTTCCACATCTCACTCTTGAAAAAGTGTGTGGGTGATCAAGCCTATGTAGTGCCGTTAGAGAATGTGGCGGTGAAAGATAGTCTTTCTTATGAAGATGTACCAGTTGATATTCTTGACCATCAGATAGAAGGTTGAGAAACGAAGAAGTCGCTTCAGGCAAGGTTTTGTAAAGGAGTCACTCCGTAGAGGGAGCTACTTGGGAAGCAGAAGTAGCCATGAAATCTAAGTTTGCTTACCTCTTTCCTTCATCCAGTTTGAGGTAATAGTTCCTCTTTTGTTTTACAGTAATTCATGCTTAAATTTAGTTTTAGAATCATGTTCCTCAGTTTTAATTGAATTTTCATCTTAATTGCATGTACTCAGAATTCAATTCATTCAGAAACTCAGTTCTCAGTATTTAGTAGAAGGGTTTGCTGCTCTCTCCCCCTTCAGCTAGTTTAGTCTTCATTCGAGGACGACTGTTCCAAAGGGGGAGATAATGTAACACTCCGTAGCCAAAATAGTCCAATAACCAGCTTTTAAGAAAAAATCTACAGGTGCTACCAACGATGGCATTGACGGACAGTAGACTGAACCACAGTCCGTCGTGTACAACCGTCGATGGAATCAAAAACTCCAAAAAATTTCAGCCTAGAAAAAAAATTGGTCAAGTCTTGGACAACGGACGGATCGTAGGTCAGACGACGGTCCGTAGTCTATGACAGTCGATCAAGACTCCCTTCAACCGCTCTTTGACAAGAGCTACGGATGACCAGCACAGTCTGTAGGTGGAAAATTTGCAGACAGTTAAGGGGAAATGCAGTGGGGTGAACTTCAAATGATCATAACTATTAGAACAAAATTAATTATGTCTCTCATGACCTATGCAAAGATATATAATTGAATTATTTTTCCATACCTACCGGCCTTACTAAAATTAGACATCCGAGTAAATATTTATGCCCATTTTTGTAATGGCCTGTCGAACAGGCCCTCACGACGGACCCAACGACGGGGCATCGGGCAGACGATGGACCGTCAGTCCTGGCCGTCGTTTTGCTTGACAGTAACTTTCCTTGGGGACTTGTGGACCTTTCCCACTCCGTTTAAACCCTAAGTTACGTGGCTTTGACCTTAAATCATCATATTTTAGTTAGTTTAAGCCTAGAAACATAAATAAAAAATATCCAAGTCAAATCATTAAATAAAAACTTAGAAAATTAGAAGTAAGAGAGGAAAAAAGCTCAAGAACCCTAGATCAAGAACGCCACAAGCTTCAGAAGTTCCAGCCCTGAAACATAAGTATTTTTCCATGGATTTCATAAACAGGCATGTGGGATTTCACTAGTGGGTACCTCTTACCCACTAGGTCCCTAGTTTTCAGTCAGATTCTTGATTCTCTTATCATGATTAAACCTAGGGTTTCTAGAACATTAATAGAACTTCATGAATTTATTAAATATATGTTCCAAATCTGATTATCATGTTATTACTCTGATTATCGTATGAATTTTAGAACCCTAGCTTTGTATTTCTTTAGTTCTAGAATTGCACATGCTAGGTCAGATATTTCAGACACTTCAAATATACATGCCTCAGTTGTAAATGCATAATTACCAGATTAATTGTTGGATTCTCATTTTGTATGTTCAGTTTGGAGCTATCCTGTATTTACAGAAACTCAGACATAATCAATTTATTGACAGAATTCATTAAGAGTAGCATAATACCGAGTTTGACTAGTGTTTAGCGTACCCAATAGTCCCAGAATTACTAGACAAGTAGGTTGTAAGTCTCCTTTTTGGGCAATCAGTTTAGTGATCCGCCAGCATGACTCTTTACCTCTGGCAGGGTATATTCAGTCTTCTCGATGGGGTGCATACATCGTACTCCACATTTAGCTCATGTGGTTTTGTTATCGGTTCCCAATGTTCAGTCAGACTCTCTGCATGAACCATTTATCAGTATATTCACTATTCTATTTCAGCATGTTATAAATTTGTCAATGCATTCATTTAGCTTATAAATTCAGTATATCAGGTTTAGATTATTATACTTGCTTTTGTGCTTGTTTAGTTATGTTCTATTTCAGCTTTACTCTATCCTAAATGCTTAGTACCTTTCAAGTACTGACGCATACCGGCACTACATCTTCTCGTGATGTAGGATCAGGTTCTCAGCATCCAGATTACGCATAGATCAATTTCGCGATCTCCACATATGCAGATATAGTGGTGAATCCTCAACCTCCGAGAACAAGAGTCATAAGTTTCTTTTCAGTATTTAGTTTTGTAGTTTCAGTTTTTGCTAGATTTTGCTGGGTCTTGTCCCAGTATTTCTAGTCCAGTTATAAGGCTTATTGCAGACATAGTTAAATTCATCTTAGTATTGAGTTAATATTTCTTTTGTATTAAACTCATTCTTTTCAAATATCTTAATTATAGAATATTGGTATTCCCCATCATTTTATTTTTAAGTATGATTTAGCTTCTGCAACAATGTATTATCTTTAGTATGCTCAGGATCATGCCAGCAGGGTTAGCTTGGGACCACTTGTGTTTCTAGGTTCCGTGTCTGCATCTCAGAGGTAGCTCGAGGCGTGATCTTATGTTTATGGAAATGATTTTAATCATAAATTAAGTCTTCCGCTGAGTTATGTAAGCCAAACAAAGGGTCCTCTCAAGACCAATAACGGGTGTTGGGTGTCATCGACCTCCAAGGTATAGTCTCGGGGCGTGACAAACTTGGTATCAGAGCATAGAGTTCAAGAGACCTAGTGAGTCTATGAAGTTGTTTATATAGAGTCGTAGTTATCGGTGTGAACCTTGCCACATATATAACCAGGATTCGAAAAATTTAGGAATCCATTACTTCTTTCATATTCCTTTTAGTGCGGTAGAGTTTACCTCTAAAAATCTCTAATTCATACTTCCACGTGTATCTATTTATCATGGCTTCACAAAGAGCAGCAACAAGTCCTCCAACCAGAATAAATATTGAGAAACAAGAGGTACCTAAAGCAGAAAAATGTGCAACCTTTAGGAGAATTCAAAAATGCTAAATTTTTGAAGTTGTACGAATGTTAAGACAAGCAGTGACAGACCAAGCTGGGCAACAAAGAGGAGCTTGACAAGAAAATGCTTACACCTCGAGAATTCATGAATTCCTCAGAATGAATCCTCCCTGTTGAGGAGCTAAAGAAATTTTTCGATATGATACATGTGGTTGATGATAAAAGTGTTGAGATAGTTTCACATCAATTGAAGCATGTGGCTAGGACTTGGTTCGATCAGTTAAAATAGGGCAAAGATGAGGGGGCACGACGTTCAAGTTGGGCATGGTTTGAAGAAGCTTTCTTGGGGTGTTTCTTTCCTCTAGAACTGAAAGAGGAAAAGATATGAGAGATCCTTATACTGAAACTGGACTCTTTGCATATGCACGAGTATGAATTGAAATTTACCAAATTTTCTGCTATGATCCTGTAATGGTTAGAGATTGAGGAGAAAAATGAGCTTGTTTCTCGGTTGCTTGGGTCGTGCTTCAAGCAAAGAGGGAAGAGCTGCAATGCTCATAAGAGACATGGACATATCCAGGTTGATGGTTTATGTGTATCAGGTTGAAGAGGAGAAGCTGAGAACGTAGAAGAGTATAGGAACAAGAAACTAAAGACTGGGAATGAGTCAGGGTAGTAGAAGGGTGGTTAAAATCTACCATAGTTTCAGAAACAAAAAAGGTATGCACCATCATCAGCTAGAACTCCTACACCCAAAATCAATGGTGAGAATCATGGCAAGAGTTCGTAAAACTTTAGATCTAGACCAACACAGTCTCAAGGAAGTGTGGAACATGGAGGTAGGTATGATTTTGCATGTGCTAAGTGTGGTAGAACCCACCCAGGTAAATGTCATGATGGATATACAGTTTGATTGAAGTGTGGTCAAGAGGGTCACATCATTAGAGAGTTCCCTAGGAACATGTAGCATAGTGGAAATCCACGTAACACAGACCAATCTTCATCAATTATTCCACTAGGCAGGTCAGCACCTAAAGAATCAAATTTTGGTACTGGCAGAGGGGCAAACAACCTTTATGCATTCACCAGGTACCAAGAGCAAGAGAACTCTCCATATGTTGTGACTGGTATGATCAAAGTCTTTACTTTTTATGTATATGCTTTGCTAGACCCGGGAGCATGTTTATCTTTTGTAACTGATACACTCAAACATACTTCTCAAATAAGAAGTAAAGAGGTCGTAGCAAGTAATGAACCCAACTAATGAAGTTGGGATCGTTCCCACGAGGAAATTAGTTCAAACTTAACTTTATTCTATTATTATTCTTATTTAGTAAATTATTTCTCTAGAAAACAAAAGACAATAAAGGGGAGAGGTTATATCTAAATTAATGAAAATAATTAATTAAAGTAAAGTAAAAAATTAAAATATTTAAATCTTGGAGCTTAATAAATTAATAAAAGTAACTAGGGCTTAAGTGTTCACCACAGGTTCCTAACTTGATAATCCTAACTGTAACAATTCTTTCCTAGTATGTTGCATGCAAAGTGATATGTTATGTATCTCTAAATCCTTGGTCCGGCATCTAGAAAATTTCACTCTACACCTTGGTCCGACTACGTGTGTTGCTATACTAACCCTTACGTTTACCTCATATGAAGCATTGTATTCGATATTAGACAAAGTTATTACCTCGTACCAATCGACACTAGCCTATTACACAGTATACACTAAATCTATGTTGATAATTCTTTTCCTATTATCTACCTCCTTGGTCAAGCAAGTAGCATTAAGGCGAGTTCTAACGTTGGCCATCCGTTAAAAAGACTTCTAAATGAAAGAATTATTAATACATGCGAGACACTATTCTAGAATTGCTATTTTAGTTAGATTTTAACTCATTATTCACCCATGGTTCCCACAACCCTAGTTGTGGAGTTTAGTTACCCATATTCATAATCACACTATTCATATATTTAATATAAGAATTCATGGACTTACTTTAATGTGAAAGCATAAAATCCAAAAACACTTGATCACTCAACAAAAGCACCAAAAATAAATTCCAGAAAAAGTGTAACAATTGCTGAAATTAATCTTTCAATACTTGAACAAGAGAACTAAAGATTATCCAAAAGTCGAACTATAAAAAATACTAACTATCATAAAGACTATTGTCGAAAAGTCTAACCCCAAAAATGTGGTTTTTCGAACTATTTATAATAAAAGCAAAAATCTAATAAAAGAAGGATTCTAATTACTGAAAATCTATCAAAATGCGTCCAAGTCGACGGACCTCGTGACGGACAGTCGTGGTCACGACGGACCGTAATGGCTCCCGTCGTCCCATACTTCACAAATTCTTCTTCTACTTTCTTCATTACCCTCAACGGACAGGTATGACGGACCGTTCCAAGCACGACAGTCCGTCGAGGGTCTCCGTTCCATAATACTTAAACTTCATAGAATTTTGGTACAGAGAGTACTCTCTGATCATTGCGACGAACCAGCAGAAAGGACCGTCGTGGCTATGACGCTCCGTCATGGACATCCATATTCCCACACTAAGTTAGACTTCCCCATCTTCCTTCAGCAGCTTCACTACGATGTAAACTACGGACCTTCATAGGCTCGACGGACCGTCATAAGCTCCTTAGGTGGTCTCTTCGGCATTTCTTCGCTCAAAAACTTCCGCATTCATCTTTGGACAGATTTCCTGCAAATAAGGAGAAACTTACATAAAAATCAATACAAAAAGGTTTTTGGACACACACTAAACTTAAGGAAAAAGCACTAAAAATACCGTGAAACCACGGTACATCAACACCCTCAACTTAAATTCGTTGTTTGTCCTCAAGCCACGCACTATGACTCACTACAAAATCTTTGTACAAGAGTATCCATATTTTAGATTTCCCAATCATTTGGCTATCAATCCCGATCATTCTCATCATGTTTATGCATGTTATCACTATTAGGCTTGAATTATAAGGAATCATACCATGACACAGACTCACCACGCACTGACACCTATCGTCTTCAATTTCTCACCGAAATGCTACTATTTCCGGTATTGCAACTAGTGTCCTCACTTCAAAACAACATCCTCATTTTCACAAAATGATTTCGGTTTGAGTAAAAGGAGTAGTTTTCAACAGTAACTCTCAGAACAAATTCACAACTCATTCATACATGTTGCCATAAGCTTGCCCTTATTTTCACTGCTTTAAGTCCTCCATACAACTCTTAGGATCACGATAGGACTTTCTTAGCTTGTAACATAGGCTGAGGGTTAGGTAGGGTATATTTAGGTATACTTTAGTGACTTGGTGCCCTCCTTGACATATCGGTTAAGCATCCTATCTTTTCATCATTTTATTCCGCCCTTTTTCTTATATTCTTTCACCTTGCTATTTTCACTTCTTTCTTCATTTGTATAAGTAACTCTTTTCTTTTCTTTCTTGTATTTATTATATTTCTTTATTTCACTTTTCTTTCAACTGGTCCTTGAGTCGCTTTACTTGTGTTTTTTCTCTCCCTTTGTTCTTTCAACCCCACTTTCCAGAGCATTCCTCATAATAGCCACCCTCAACTCGTGGCTTTGCCATGAGTAAAAGTACACAATACCCAAAGTTAGGTAAGGGACACAAAAAGGTTGTTTACTGCATTAGCCACCCTCAACTTATGCTTTTGGCATAAGCTGAGGTGCACATGTCTAAGGAGGAACCACGGCCAACACATTTTTTGCAGACAAGATCAATTGGAGTGAAAAAGAAAGGTCTATTTTAAGCTCAAATCATTTGGATCAAAGAGGTATTAATTTCATTCAGGGGTTTTATGCTAAAAATTGGCTATATTGAACAAGGGCCTATGATCCTTTCCTAATTGTCTATTACAACTTACTTTTAGCAGGACTAACCAGGCAAGTTCTAGCTCAGTACAAATAGTGGACATTTCAAATTTTCCTCACACTCTCTTCACATCTCATTACTCTACCACATTATAAGACACCTAGTTCAAGTCTTAGACTTAGGGTCATGCAATGGTGTATCTCTAATTCATGCTTAGAGCCACACATTTATCAATTACAATGCCTAGCCATGCATAAATTTCATTACGTCAAGGTATCATTTTTTGTTTTAGCCATCATGCTTCAGAGTTATATAATGTACACAACATATAGACATGCCGGTTCAACAATAACAAAATCAGTCTCTTAGGGAAAAAGAATACAGGCAAGAAAAACCCAAAATAGGATCGTGAATCGGGTTACTCAGACTTCACCCTATCACTCACTTTCCATTCACCCCACCCCCAACAAAAATATATGCAATTGTCCCCAATGCATAAAAAATTTGAAATACGAGAGTGCTAGGTGAGCAAACCTGGGGCACAAAGCACCGGCGATCAACAAGCTGGTGGGTCCGGTTCCCCGGAACCCACTACCTATGTAGTCTGGACACCCTCAGTGGTGTCCTCATCTGCAACAACACTATCAGTACTGCCTCCCGCTGTCTCCACATCTCCGGATCTAGATGCCCCAACAGCTGACTCTACAGCCCTGATCTAACGCACCTCTCATCATCAATCGAGGATCTCCTTGCATCCTCAATCTCACGGCAGTCCTTCTTCTGTGCTCTAGAATCCTCCACCTCTCGACCCCTACGCCTCTTAGCTTGCTCTTAAGGAGGAGGTGGTGGAATCTCAGAAGTGGAGAATAAAGCCGCTAACACTGTGTCCTCACCAGGCTCTGCAGAAGGGGCCTCAGACTCAGGCACCCTAACCTCTAGGATCATATCAATATCTGCTCGCGGACTCTCAACCTCAGCCTGAAGGGTCGACACGTCCACCGGAGGGGATGGTCGGGCTAGCACCCACAACTCAAAAGCGTCTAAGCGCTGATGAACCTCAGCGATCTTCCGCTCTGTGTGCTGTGCTATTTTATGCTCCAAGCGCTCATCCGCCTCAACAATTGACCTCTGCATCTAAGGCTGCATGTGATACAGAAGTGTGTCCATATTAGACTCTAATTTCTGGACCCTAGCAAGCGGGACCAGAGCGGGGAAAGGGGCTGAGCGAGAGGAGCTTGGGGCAGTTCTACTACCCGGGATTGACTCGATTGGGGTAGTGTCAGTGGTCGCTGAAGTAGCCTGCATATCCATTCGAGAATGTTCTACCGTATCAGCTAGATTTTCAACTCTGCATGGGGCCCTCTGCGTGGAGCCAACTCATTAGCCTCATCCCATATGAGGCCGATATCAACAGTGCCAAGTGGAGTCTTGAGCTGATCAATGTGCCAGATGGGCACACCTACGGAGCTGCATAAGGAAAACATCATGCACGGAAAAGGGTAAGTAGTGGTGACCTTGAAAGACCTCTCGTGCATGACCGACTGTAGAAGCCAAGTGAAGGACAATATTACCCTTCCTGATGGCTCCCTTCCACTTCGTTAGCCAGTCAGCACCCTCTCCATCAATAGATAAGTGCAGGGCCATCCACCTCTTGGTGGTCTCTCTCAGCGATTGCTCACGCAAGAATTGTCCATCATTAACAATTTACCACCGGTAGTTGAACTCGGCGGTGACAGGGGTCCTGTTTGCATCAACATCCTCGCCATACAAATACCGGCGGATAGATGGTAGGGAGATGTCGACCTATATGCCGCGTACTCTAACATGCTCAAGTGGGCCCTGTTTGGCGGGGTCAGTCCGCCTATCGATATGTGATCGGAGAGTAGCCACATAAGAGGCTTAAAAATCTCAGACCAACTCCTCACTGTAGAAGCCCAAAGAACGAGCTGTCCACTTTAGCCGGTGTCTTGTGAAGAGAGTGTGGGTATCTGGGATGGTGGGGAGACTTACCGTAAGGACCCGTCTCTCCAGTGTAAGGGTCAGTGTCATGACGCCTTTATCATTTAGAAACTTGGCGTCTGAATACACTTGGTATTGCCCATCGACAGACCACCGGTTAGGCTGGTCGGCAACCGGGGCAAGACCACCAGTTCTTGAGCCTGGAGTGGAATCAGGACTGTTAGCCTCATCATACGAGGAAGATTGTGCAGCCATGGCGGGTGCAGAGACTTCGGCGGACCCGGAGGCTTCCTCCAACCACGAAACTCCTATGGAACCAGACACTCCTTCTTATTGTGTAGCTGACCAAGAAGGTGTGCCAGTTAGTGTGCGCTCCTCATCAGACTGGGAGACAGTGACTACGCCAGATGCCACCTTTTTGGGCGTAGCACTGGTTGCACGTGCAGCTCGTGCTGGAGTGGCAGTGCCTGAAGGCATGTACTCGGGATCATGCTCATTATCAGTGCCTATAACAAGTCGGGCAGACGGGGCAATAGGCTTTTAAACCCCACGTGCGTAAAGTCGATCTTGTTTTGGTGCCATTAGAGATAGTATATGTAAAGAATCAATATTAGAACTAGAAGGAGCAAACAAGACAAGCAAAAACGACACAAAATACACATAAGAGCAAAGGTGTAATGACATCTATGTAGTAGCAGTGACATACGATGGACTAGGTGACGGCTCGTTGTGAGAATGATGGATCGTCACGGGGTTCGTCATGTCTTACTTCAACTATGTGTATGTGGAGACCCCTGAAGGAAAGTCTTGTATAGTTATGACGGATAAGCAAACCGTCGTGGGGCACTTAGAAAAAGTATGGAGACCCTTAGGTGAGGGGTCTCAGATCGTCATGACGGTTGTGCAGGACGGATCGTCGATGGTATGATGGTCCGTCGTAGATGTCCGTCAGAGGAAACTTGAAAGAAAATGGAGATCCTTAGGACAAGGGTCTCTGGAAATCATGATGGTTGTGCAGGACGGACCGTCATTAACACGATCCGTCATAGATGTCCGTCAGAGGACACTTAGAAAAAGTTGGAGACCCTTAGGACAAGGGTCTCTGACGACCATGATGGTTGTGCAAGACGGACCATCGTGTTAATGACGTTCCATCTTAGATGTCCGTCAGAGGACACTTAGAAAAAGTTGGAGACCCTTAGGACAAGCGTCTCTAACAACCATGACGGTTGTGCAGGACGAATAGTGCGGTGTTGGAATACACCCTATGACGGTTCGTCGTGGGTACGATGGTCCATCATCGGGGTCTCGTTCTGCCATTCTGTTATAGAACTGAGGATGCCACAATCATCCCCTATGACTCAAACGGGATACTTAGTGTTAACCTACATGTTTCTAACCCAAATACCTAGCAAACTAGCCACGCTAAAGCACCAATTTCTCAAGTTTTAACAAGGAAATTCGAGAATTCTCAACCTAGGTCAGACAAAATTGGATAAAAAAATGAAGACCGGCCAAAAGGAAATAATCTAATAGTAATTGAAAAATGAAAATGCAATGTAAATGGGTAGATATCAGAGACACATACTTGAGAAGAGGAGAAAAACAAGAAAGTGAGGCACTTGGTTATCAAGAGCAGAACCACAGTAGCCGACTCCGACCAATAGAAGAAGATTTCCGGAATTGGGGATTTGGGGAAGTGATCATTTGATAGAGAAGAGAGGTAAGAAGTTGGAAGTTTAAATCTTGGAGCTTAATAAATTAATAATAGTAACTAGGGCTTAAGTGTTCCCCACAGGTTCGTAACTTGATAATCCTAACTATAACAATTCTTTGCTAGTATCTTGCATGCAAAGTGATAAGTTATGTATCTCTAAATGCTTGGTCCGACATCTAGAAAATTTCACTCCGCACCTTGGTCCGGCTATGTGTGTTTCTATACTAACCTTTACCTTTACCTCATATAAAGCATTCTATTCGATATTTGACTAAGTTATTACCTCGTACTAATCGACACTAGCCTATTAGATAGTATACTATGTTGATAATTCTTTTCTTAATATCTACCTTCTTGGTCCAGCAAGTAGCATTAAGGCGAGGTCTAACGTTGGTCATTCGTTAAAAAGACTCCTAAACGAAAGAATTATCAATACATGCAAGACACTATTCTAGAATTGCTATTTTAGTTAGATTTTACCTCATTATTCACCCATGGTTCCCACAACCCAAGTAATGGAGTTTAGTAACCCATAGTCATAATCACACTATTCATATATTCAATATAAGAATTCATGCACTTACTTTAGTGAGAAAGAATAAAATCAAGAAATTCACTTGAGTAGTCAACAAAAACACTAAAAATCAATTCCAGAATAAGTGTAACAATTGCTGAAATTAATCAGAAAAAGCACTAAAAATTAATCACTGGCTCGACGGACCGTCATAAGCTCCGTAGGTGGTCTCTTCTGCATTTCTTCGCTCAAAAACTTCCGCGTTCATCTTTGGACAGATTTCCTTCAAATAAGGAGAAACTTACATAAAAATCAGTACAAAAAGGCTTTTGGACACACAGTAAACTTAAGGAAAAAGCATCAAAAATACTGTGAAACCACGGTACATCAGTAACTCCTTATATTGTAAATCAATTTGAGCTTCTTCCTGAGAAACTTTCTAAGCCAATTTATGATTCGACACATGTTGGAGAGTCAATTCTAGCGAAAAGATTCTATTTTTATTGTCCTATTTCTATCAATTATAAGAACACAACGACGAACTTAGTGGAGTTAGACATGGTAGATTTTTATTTTATTCTAGGCACGGACAGGCTTCATGCCTGTTATGCATCAATAAATTGTAGAACTCGAGTTGTCGTGTTTCATATTCCTAATGATCCAATTATAGAGTGTAGTAGTAGTTCAATAGTGCCTAAGGGTCATTTCATTTCGTACCTTTAGGCGAAAAGTTAGTCTCAAAGGGATGTATTTATCACTTAGTCCGAGTTAATGATTTATGTGTTGAGGTACCTTCCTTTCCTTCATTTTCAATAGTAAAGGAGTTTCCACAAGTTCTTTTTGATGATTTACTCCTTTTTTCTGATGATTTATTACGAGTCCCTCCTGAGAGAGAAATAGACTTTTACATAGACATCATCCCAGATACTCGTCCTATCTCTATTCCGCCATATATAATGGCACCATCAGAGTTAAAGGAGTTGAAAGAACAACTAAAAGATTTATTAGATAAATGTTTCATTCGAGAAAGTGTCTCCCCTTAGGGCGTTCCAATCTTGTTGGTAAGAAAGAAAGATAGTTCCCTTCAGATGTGTATAGACAACCGCCAATTGAA
This sequence comes from Solanum pennellii, assembly GCF_001406875.1. Classification (NCBI taxonomy): domain Eukaryota; kingdom Viridiplantae; phylum Streptophyta; class Magnoliopsida; order Solanales; family Solanaceae; genus Solanum; species Solanum pennellii. The sequence continues at coordinate 34,372,423 of NC_028641.1, forward strand.
TAAGGTTGCCATCAAGATAAGTATCCTCTTCTAAGGATAAAATATCTGTTCGATTCAACTTCACGATGCCACTTGTTTCTCAAAAATAGATCTCAGATCCGACTACCATCAGTTGAAAGTTCGGGAATGTGACGTTACAAAGACATATTATAGAACTATATATGAGAATTATAAGTTTTTGGTCATGTCTTTTGGGTTAAGTAATGCACCAGCATCATTCATGGACATTATTAACAGAGTCTTCAAACCTTATCTACATATGGTTGTCACCGTTTTCATTGATGACAACTAATCTATTCAAGTGATGAAGAATATTTTGCTAGTCACCTCAAGATAGTCCTTCAAACTTTGAAAGATAAGGATTTATATGTCATGTTTTCCAAGTGTGAGTTTTGGCTTAAGTTCGAGTCATTCTTGGACCACATAGTTTCAGGTTATTAGATTAAAGGTGATACCCAAAAGATACAAGCCATTCAGAGTTGGCCTAGACCCTTTTCTCCAACTAATATTAGGAGTTTCTTGGGTTTGGCTTGGTACTTATAAGGTTTGTTGATCGGTTTTTATCTATCTTGTCTCCCTTGACCATGTTGACTCAGAAGAGAGTTAAGTTTCATGGTATGAAAGCTTGAGAGAATAGCAGTCAGGAGTTAAAGAAGAGGTTGCCAACTTCCCTGATTTTAACCATAGAAGAAGTTACTCAAGGTTTTGTGGTGTATTTCAGGCATCTCAAGTTGTATTGGGTTGTGTGCTAATATAGATTGGCAAGGTTATAGATTATGCCTGCAGACAGTTGAAGGTCCATAAGAGGATTCAAGTAGTCAATTATTTTGTATCACTGAATTACCCAACCCATGACTTAGAGTTTGTTGTTGTAGTTTTCACCTTGAAGATATGGTATCATTACTTGTATAGCGTTCACGTTGACATATTCACTGATCACAAGAGCCTACTATATGTGTTTACCCAAAAAGAGATCAATATAAGACAAATGAGGTGGTTAGAATTACTCAAGGATTATGACAAGAGTATTCTTTACCACCCATGTAAGGCTAATGTAGTTATTGATGATTTAAGCGGGTTATATATGGGAAGTATCGCCCATGTTGAAGAAACATGTTGAAGAAAAAGAGATGGATTTAGCTAAAGATGTGCAAATACTGGCATGCTTAGGAGTTAGACTTATGAATTCTACAT
>NC_028641.1:34378616-34384786 GCF_001406875.1 Solanum pennellii
ATGATGGGGTTTATCTCAATGTTTCACTGCATGAAGAGTATTATTAGGTTTGGTAAGAAAGGGAAACTTAGTCCATGATATATTGGTCCGTAGAGAATATTCAAGAGAATTGGCAATGTAGCTTATGGCTTGGAACTACCACAAGAGTTAGCAGTGGTTCATCCGGTGTTTCATAGCTCCATATTGAAGAAGTGATTAGGTGATATTGCATTGATTGTACCAATTGAAAATTTTGGGAATAAGGATAGCTTATCCTATGAAGAGATTCCATTTAAAATTTTAGATCACCAAGTACGTGAGTTGACAACAAAGGAGGTGGCGTTAGTCAAGGTCCTTTGGAGGAACCAATTTGTTGAACGAGCGACTTGGGAAGCTGAAGAGGACAAGAAGAAGATATATGCACATCTCTTTGGATCTGAAGAGAATGCAGATCAAGGTAATAATTCTCTTGATCTTAGTACTTTATAAACTATGAGTAAGGATATTGTTACTTGCTTTTCAATGTTGAATGTAATACTTGAGGTTACTATTCTTAGCTTAGTGAAAAAAATATCATTCGAGGATAAATTTTCTGAAAGGGGAGATATTATAACATCTCGTAATTGAAAATGGCTAAAAATAATCACTTTTGGAAAGGAAGAGAAATTTTGAAAATTCTCTAAGTGTAAGAAAGTGAGTTTTCGTTATTTCCAAATGGCCATAACTCCTAGATAAGAATGATTTATAAGTAGTTCTTGATATGGTTTGCAAGCCCTTGGAGAGACCTTTCAAAAGCCAAAGAGCTTGCACATTTTCAATATAGTATGAGGCAGATATGCCTATTGGAACTTGAGGTGCTTTATTAATGAAGGTCCCAATCCGTATTTAAGAAAGAGCAAACCAAGTCTTGTCACCCATTTATTTCCTATTTCTATTTTTGGATTTATTTTGCAGTAAAAACAAGTTTTAGTCAAATTAGAAAGTTTAACTTTACGCTTACGTCTTGGACAAGAGAGAGGAGAAGAAGAAAAAGGGAGAAAGATCGAGGTTTTGCAGATAGCGCCAATATAGAAGTAGTATTGAGAACCATTACGGGGAAGAGTTCATAATAATTACTAGAGATTGCAATATTCCAATTTGGTGATATTGCACAAAAGGACCATCTACTCAAGAATATATAACAAAGTATTCCAGATCTTTTGACCAGACTCAATAGTAATAAATACTTTGTTTATTCCGATTTATATGTCTCATTTTTTGTTTTAGCCAGTCTTAGAAAGAATGACTCATTACTATTTTTAGTATTCACAGCTCGTGTTTATTGTGGATAGTTTTAAGTTAATTTTTTTGGACCTATATGGACTTGGTGTATTTGTCTAATTCCAATTCCATAGAAAACTTTCTTTGATGTCAATGTTTACTGGCAACCAATTAGTGTTCTATTATACATGTTGTACAATATCGATAGAAACTATCTAAACTCGAAAAGCTAGCATATTGAAACAACTCAATACCTCAATCAATCTACTTTTTTCAAGCTAAGTCCATAATAATGCAATCACTAAAATAATCAATTAATAGTTTTAATCTTAAAACCTCTTTCTCAAGCAAGATAAGAATGCTAACTAGAGTTTAATTGTAACTATGTTTCATCAAATAAAACTCAATTTTCAATTGAAGCCACTTCAAAAACAATAAAATCAGTAAATACTGACACGTATAAGCTAATGGAAACATTCAATCACATAATTACACCCCCAAGAATGGAGGTTTTAGACACACAAAATAAAGAACAGGAAATACTTACCAACTATGTTTTCCATCATCTTGGATAAAAGATAACAAGTCATCAAAATGCACAAAATGAGTTTAAAAATAAAACCAACCCTAAATCCCTACTCAAAAACACCGAAAACAGTATTTTGAATTTTGAGGTTAAAAAACCCATGAGTAGATTATGAGGCATTCTCAAGAATTCTACAACTCCTTTTTCTTAGGAATATTTCATTTATATGTTTTTATATTATCATAGCCACTCAGCAAAATAAGTCGCGCTTCACAGACCAGATGGCGATGCGCCCAGTGCTCCTTTTCATCGCCTTCTTGACTTGGACTTTCACCATTTCCCTTTTGTGACGTTAGGAGATAAAAACTTTTATCACCGGTCCATTTGATGGTTCATTGAAACACTAATAACCTAATTTTACACTTCCAACAAGACTGGTCTACAGGCCATAGAACTTCCTACGAACCATAGATTGGTTTTGTAAAATTGTAGCAGTAACCTTTTTTATCTTCTTTCCCTTTTTAAATTTCAAGATGTTATACTTAACCATAATATAGTTGTTGGATCATCGAGATTATGATATGCTCTTGTTGCTTAAGCCTCCCCATATGTTTATTAAATTAAACATCTCTTTGACCAAATTTGTTCTTAAACTTACAATATATGTATGTATTGAATGAACACATATTGTTACTAAACAAATCTTATATACAAGTGTTTGAGCTAGCTTATTAAATTTAATGACTTTTCTTTTTCATGTGTTCGTGTCATGCCCTGAGCCTACAGCTCAGGTAGGACTGACACTCGGGAACCATTATTGGCGCTAAGAGAACCCTTGGCCTGACTTGCTTAGTCATCGAAAGATTTAACTCAACAATGATAAATCTTTTTACTAAACTAGACTATTATAAAGTAACTTTTAACTAGCAATCTCAACATAAGAAAATAAAAATGAAAAAAATAAAATAAGAAAAATCAAACTTTTTATGAAGCCTCTAAAACAATTGATATGGATGACAAGAAAATACCCCCAATCATCCCAACAAATGAAATACTAAAAGAAGATAACAAAGGAGACCTTCAGTAAGCAAAGAGGCTCATGAACTGACTTTGAATGCATAACTGGATGAACGATGCGCTGAAAATCCTGGCTATATGTGCCTACATCATTATAAGATGAAAGTCAAATGGCATAAGTACATTGAATGTATGAGTATGCGAGGGGAATTCTAACAAAGACATAATATTGAATGAAATCGAGAAACTTACCTAGATCGACTCGACTCAACATAATTGAACCATTTCAATATAAAGCAGTTTGAAACAAGTGCAATATAAAGAAAAAATAATTCAAAACATGATGTCAACTGTGTGTGTATGCAAAGATACATAGACATTTGAAATGCATGTAAAAATACAACAAACAGTGTATATAATAATAAAATTACATCTTTGGGAGTTCCTCTAATCGACGACCATTGTGTAAGAGCTATTATAATTATACACTATTTTTGCTCACGATTCCAAGGTCTTCCTATAACTTGCCAAGGGTATAGAACCTAACATTTAAGTGGATCCACTAGTCTTTATTCAGAAGCACTAATGAATCATCTAAAAAGTATGATCCTTTTCTATCAATGGTGGCTACATAGTGTATGGAAACTGTGAGTTGTCCGAACACTCCCTCATATCGATTTTCAACACTAATCCGAAAATATAATGCTAAATCTTATGCTTAAAAACATACTTCTTTCTATGATTTAAGATAATTTCTCCAAACTTAGCTGAAAGGCCATCTTGGACATCAAGGTTTCCTATCGTGCTTCATTTAGAAAACGATTACTCTTTTTCAAAACTACCTCAAATACTCTTTGGATCTAAGGTTTCTTTCCTTATATAAATTTGAAAACATTTTAAACCATATGGGATACATTCTCCCCATACACTATTGAAGAAATGAACTTCAATCCTTATACTTTACTCTTTACTCAATTTGAACATTATGTCGTAAAACAATTGCAAAAAGAGTTTTTGAAAAGACTCGAAACTTCCTAAACTTGACTCTTAACTTTCCTAGAATTTAAATTTATGGATTCAAGGTGATGATTCATGGTTTTGGATGATATCGAGGTGTTTAGAAATCATTTAAAGTAGTTATATTTAACAGAAAGTGTTAAAAAAACTCTAGAAAAACTTAAAAAGACTGATTGACAAAAAAACTTGCCAGCCCCAACTTACTTGGTTTCCTTTCTGGCACACTTCAAGTGTGTTGCCCCGTCCTCTCAGGGTTTAAATGGGGCGCTTCATGCCTGACCCTCCCCAGAGTGTCTTACAAATTTTTCAACTTGTTTTCAAATCTTAAATTGATTAATTCTGATTTCTTTTCTGAAGTTCACTTTAGAATTAGATACCCAAGGCATATGCCCAACATCTAACTCAAGAAACTCAAGGAAACAACATTTTAATATCAACAAACATCATAATCCCAACTCATATTCAAGAACGAAATAAATTCAAGATCAACTATCAAGGACATCAATTTCCCATTCTTTTTAGGATGAATTTATGCTGAATTAATGTGCTTGGCGCATCGGTGAACTAACCTAATGTTGTGTGATCTGAAATACCTCGTAGGATTGAATCCTTGGAGAAATCCACAATCAAATTTCATTATTCTTGATGAATCTTGTCTTTTTTCCTTCTTTCTCTTTTCTCCAAGCCCTACATTTGCAATTTTTCTAAATTGAATGAATTCGATTTTTGTCCCTTAAGTAACTAACTATAACAAATTAAATAAATTGGATAAGGAAAAGACCAAACTACCCTTTAAAAATCCGGGTTGGACTTTCCTTATTTGAAAAGCCCAACTTCGAATGGGCATACTCACTCATGTGAATTTGGAATCAGACAACCTCACCGGTGTTGGAAAGAATATTCCAAGATCTTTCCTAGATATCAGAACACACACAAAATTGATGTGGAGTTAGGAGGTATAGTCATTTTAAATTTGACCAAAAATCCAACTTAATACTTTTAACAAATTTCCACATTTTTCGTATATATTTTTTAAAATGACTATTTCAAAAAAATTTAAATTCTTTCTAGTTACGGGGTGTTATATTTTGAAACAATATTAGGATTAAGTATCATTCATCATTTATTGAAAATAATATTTAATGTGATACTTAACCAATAAAAATTGTGTGCCTTTATTTTCTACTTGACAGATGTTGACTAACTTTCAATTGTAATAATAACAAAGCTTATTCAAGGTAACTGTCACGGCCTGAGCTACCCTGGAGACGCGAACACGGAACATAGAACCACAAGTTATCCCAAGATAACCCTACTGTCATGATCATGAGCATACTAAAGTTAATAAACTAATGTGGAAACTAAATCATAATTAAATCTAAAAATATGGGGACTACCCATATCCTCTAACCGAGATATTTGAAAACAATAAGTTTAATACAAAGGACATATGTAACTCAATACTAAGTTGAATCTAACTATGTCTGAAATAAGCCTCTAAGCTAGACTAGAAATACTGGGACAAGCCCCAGCAAAATCTAGCAAAAAACATAAACTGAAAGACAAAATACTGAAAACAAACTCATGACTCGTGTCCTCTGAAAAAGAGGAATCACCACTGAATCTGCTGAACTGGAGATCGGGAAATCGATCTATGCGTGATCTGGATGCTGAGAACCTGAACCTACATCGCGAGAAGATGTAGCGCACGTACGCGTCAGTAATTGAAAGGTACTGAGCATGTATGATAGAATAAAGCTGAAATAAAACATAATTGAACAAGCACAAAAGCAAGTATAATATTCTGAACGTGATATAGAGAATTCTTAGCTAATCGAATGCAATGACAAATTTATAACATGCTGAAACTGGATACTGAGTATACTAATAAATGGTCAATGCAAGAGAGTCTTAGTGAATTGTGGGAGCTACTAATAACCGATAATAAATCCACATGAGCTAAATGTGGATTCTGATGTATACGCCCCATCAAGAGGACCAAATATACCCTGCAAAAGGTATAAAGGCATTTTGGAGTGATCACTAAACTAATTGCCCATAGAGGGGACTTACTACCTACTTGGCTAGTAGTTCTGTGACTATTGGGTACGCTAAACCCTAGTCTAACTCGGTATTATGCTACTCCCTAAATTATGTAGATTCTCTTTGTCACGACCCAACCCGATGGGCCGTGACTAGTGCCCGTTTTGGACACCCACATACAAACCTGCTAAGTATAACCAACTGAAACTAAGACAATATGGAATTTAATCAAATCAAGCCAACCCCAACGTCATATATATATAAGAGGACCTGTCTCATAAGGAGTCATAACCATTCAACCATAACAGCATACGCGAGCCGACAAGGC
>NC_028641.1:34392580-34407676 GCF_001406875.1 Solanum pennellii
TTCTCCACCTCATTTAATAGTATGAAGTGGAGGCAGCCCCCCTCTACACCTGTCCACTAAGGCCAGCCCACAATCTGATCCCTTTTTAATTTTTGCCTTGAGTGGTGGGGCCCACTGGATTAAATTAATCCTAATCAGCCACCAATTATGAGTGGTGGGGCCCATTGGATTAAATCAATCCAAATTAGCCACTAATTAATCCCTCACTTAAAGTTAATGGCACTTACATTAGCCAACTCATACTTAATATCACATTTGGAAATAACATCCTTGCCTAATATTTCTTTACGTCTTCTATATCACGATGCGCACTACGTATAAAAAAAAATACGAGGCATAACACACTTATTATGTTTAAGTTTTTGTAAATACTGTACAACTCGAAACTAAATATGCAAATTGAGAATTCAACATTTAATCTGATAATGATGCATTATAAGCTGAAGCATGTATATCGACATAACTTGAATATTTGACGTAGCATGTGTAATTCAAGAACTAAAGAAATATATAAAGGTAGGGTTCTAAAATTCATGAGATAATCTGAGTAATAAAATGATAATGTGATTTGAAACATATATATTAATATATTCATGAAGTTCTATCAAAGTTCTAGAAACCCTAGGCTTAATCATGATAAGAGAATCGAAAACTGACTAAAAACTAGGGACCCAATGGGTGAAAGGAACCCACTAGTCAAATCCCACATACTTGGTGATTAAATCCACAGAAAAATACTTAGGTTTCGGGGCTGGAACTTGTTACACTCTTGAACTAGGACTCTTGAGATTTTTCTTCTATTTTGCTTCTGATTTTTTTCTAAGTTTTATTCAATGATTTGACTTATATATGTTTTAGGTATGTTTCTAGGCTTAAACTAACTAAAATGTGATTACTTAGGGTCAAAAAAATCAATCGAAGGGTTTAAAAAGTGTAGGAAAAGATCAAAAGACCCCATGGGTAAGTTGTTGTCGGACTAAACGACGACCAGGACTGACGGTCCGTCGTTCCATTGACGGTCCGTCGTTTGTTCAGTTGGTTGGGCCTATTTGATAGTCCTTTACTTATTCGGGCATAACATTTTACTCGGAGGTTGGATTTTTGCAATGTCGCTGGCTATGGAAAGCTAATTCAGTATCTATCTGTTGAAAGGTCATGGGACACCTAATTCATTTTTTTCTAAGAGTTATGACCATTTGAAGTTACCCAATTGCATTTCCCCCTTAACTGTCTCCTAATTCCCACCTACAGACCGTGCTAGTCATCTGTGGCTTTTATCAGAGAGTGGGTGAATGGGGGGTCCCGATCGACGCTCATGGACTACGGATCATAGTCTGACCTACGGACCGTATGTCCATTCGTCAACCAACACTTAACAAATTTCCTGGGCTTAGATTTTTGGCAGTTTCTGATCCCGTCGACAGTTGTGTAGGACGGACCATGGGTCAGGCTACGGTTGTCGATGGTCACCTCAGTTGCACCTGAAGATTTTTCTGAAAAAATGATTTTTGGACTGTTTTGGATAAGGGGTGTTACATTATCTTCCTCTTGGGAACATTCGTCCTCAATAAATACTAAACTAGCTGGAATAAAGGGAGAGAGTTGCAAACCCTACTACAAAACATTGAGAACTGAGTTTCTGACTGAATTGAGTTCCGAGAACATGAATATAAGTTGAAAATGCAGGTACAAACTGAGGGAACGTTATTCGAAGACTTAATTCACGCATGAACAACTAGAAAATTAAAGAGGAAATATTAACTCAAGATGGTGTGGAATCGGAAGGAAAGAGGTGAGGATAATTGGCTTTCATAGTTTCTTCTGCTTCCAAAGTAGCTCCCTCTACGGATTGACCCCACCACAAAACCTTGACTGAAGCAACTTCTTTATTCCTCAACCTTCTAACCTGACGGTCAAGAATCTTAACTGGTGCATCCTCATAAAAAAGATTATCTTTCCATGCCACACTCTCTAATTGCACTATAGAGGGTGGGTCACCAACACACTTCTTCGAGAATGAGATGTGGACGACCGTATGCACTGCTTCTAATTATGCAAGAAACTCTAACTAATATAACACCTTTCCAACCCTTTTCAAGATCTTTTAAGGGCCTATAAATCTAGGGCTGAGCTTCCCTTTCTTTCCAATTCTCATCACCCCCTTCATAGGTGAGACTTTCACAAAAACCCAATCATCAACTTGGAACTCTAGTTCCCTTCTCCTTACATCTGTATAAGATTTCTGACAACTTTGGGCTGTCTTAAGTCTATCTCTAATGAGTTACACTTTCTCCATAGCATAAAGGACTGAATTTGGCCCTATCAAAACTGCTTCACCCACTTCAAACCAACAAACAGGAGATCTACATCTACGCCCATATAAAGCCTCATACGGGGCCATATGAATGCGGGAATGGTAGCTATTGTTGTAGGCGAATTCAATAAGAGGAAGATGATCATCCCAACTACCTTTGAAATCGATCACACAAGCTCTCGACATATCCTCTAAGGTCTGAATGGTACGCTCTTCCTGCCCATTTTTCTATGGATGAAATGATGTACTATGGTGAAGTTGAGTATCAAGACCGTTCTAAAATGACTTCAAGAAATGAGAGGTAAACTGAGGACCTTTATTTGAGATGATAGACAAAGGAACCCCATGCAACCTCACAATTTCATTAATGTAATGATTGGCATAGTCCTGTGCCGAATCTGTAGTCTTGACTGCCAAAAAGAGAGAAGACATAGTCATCATATCAACTATCACCCAAATGGAGTCATGCTGTCTGTGAGTACGCGATAACCGTGTGATTAAATCCATATTGATCACTTCCCACTTCCAAGTAGGAATGTCGATATCTTGAATCATACCTCCTGGTTTTTGATGTTATACCTTGACTTTCTTGCAATTGGGGCACTTACTCATAAAGTCTACTGTATTTCTCTTCATGCCATTCCACCAATACACTTCCCGCAAATCGCGGTAAATCTTAGTGCCACCTGGACGAACAGAATGCCTAGAGTTATGGGCATTCTCAAGAATATTCTATCTCAACTCGCCCATATCAAGAAACCAAAATCTATCCTGGTAGCGAAGTACACCATCTCCCCTTTGGGAGAAAACCTCCACTCTCTGATTATGGATTGCACTCTTAAGTTCAAGAAAGATTGGGTCAATATCTTACTTTTCCTTAACCTCAACTACCAAAGAGGATTCGGCCCCATTATGAACTGTTACACCCCTGCCTGATATGCTCATAAGGAAAACTACCAATCGAGTAAAGCTGTGAACATCCTTCACTAGCTCCTTCCTTTCTTCCTCAACATAGGCTACACTACCCATACAAAATCTACTAAGAGCATATGCTACGACAGTCGCCTTACCCGCATCATAATGCACACTCATATCATAATCCTTATGGAACTCTCGACATCTCCTCTAGAGGAGATTCAACTCTTTCTAGGTGAACTTATACTTAAGTCTCATATGATCGGTGAACACATCTACATGAACACCATAAAATTAGTGTGTTCATATCTTGAGTGAAAACACCATTGCTGCAAGATCAAGGTCATGAGTTGGATAGTTCTTCTCATCCACCTTAAGTTGTCTAGAAGCATAAGTTATAACCTTATCTCGTTTCATCAACACACAACCATGACCAACACCGGATGCATCGGAATAGATCACATAACCATCTGAACCCTGTAGTAGAGTCAAGACAGGAGCTGTAGTCAATCTAGTTTTCAATTCTGCAAAGTTGTTCTCACAATCATCTAACTATTGGAACTTTCCTAACTTATAAGTCAACCTAGTCAATGGTGAGGTTATGGATGAAAATCATTCCATGAACCTTCTGTAATAACCTGCTAGACCTAAGAAACTTCTGATATCTGTAGAAGAGGTTGGTATGGACAACAATTTCACTGTATTTATCTTCTGCGAATCCACTAGGATCCCTTCGCTAGATATAATTTGACGAAGAAAAAATACAGATTGCAACTAGAACTCTTATTTACTAAACTTAGAGAATAACTGGAGATCCTTGGGAGTCTGCAGAACAACTCTCAAATGACATGCATGTTTTTCCTCAGTCCTAGATTAAATGAGGATATCATCAATAATGACGATAACGACCAAGTCCAAGTACTATTTGAACACTTTGTTCATCAAATTCATGAAAGTTGCAGGAGCATTAGTTAGTCCAAAGGACATAATTACAAATTCATAATGACCATACCAAGTTATGAAGGCTATTTTCAGAATGTCACTATCTCGTACTCTAAGCTGATGATAACTCGATCAGAGGTCTATCTATTAGAAGTGACTAGAACCCTAAAGTTGGATAAACAAGTTATCAATCCTGGGGATGTGACCTTGTTCAACTGTCTATAGTCAGTGCACATTCTTAGAGAACCATTTTTTTTCCTTACAAACAATAATGGTGCACCCCATGATGAAATACTAGGTCTAAAGAAGCCCTTATCTAGAATGTCTTTCAACTGCTTTTTCAATTCCATAAGCTTTGTTGGAGCCATTCTGTAAGAAGGAATAGAAATAGGCTGGATATCTAGAAGGATATCACTTCCAAAGTCGATTTTCCTTTCGGGAGGGACTCCGGGAAGATATTCTGGAAATACTTCTAGAAATTCACAGACTACTGGAACAGACTCAAGAGTTGGGGTTTCAAGGCTAGAATCCTTAACCCGAACTAGATGGTAGAGATAACCCTTAGATATCATCTTTCTGGCCTTAATGTAAGAAATAAATTGACCCATAGCCGCTAAGCTACTACCCTTCCATTCTAAGATTGGTTCGTCTGGACACTAAAAATGAATAATCCTAGTTCTACAATCGACTTAGGCATAACAAGAATGTAACCAATCCATTCCTAGAATGACATCAAAGTATACCATTTCTAACTCTACTAGATTTGCTGAGGTGACTTTTTGAGATACTATGATAGGCCCATCTAGCCATTTCTAGGTCACCGACTAGAGAAGAGACTGAAAAAGGTTTTGAGAGTGTTTTTTGACTAACACTAAATTGGACTACTATACTGAGTTACAAACGACAAAGTCATGTTTGTTGTCTTTCCACTGAGTAAACCATATGTGAGTTACAACCTTGAGTTTGTAGGATGCCAATCTCACCTATCACTACCAGGTACTCACATAACACCAAATATTTTCTTGACCTCATCGATGATCTTCTGTGGGTCCTTACCAACTTGCGACCCTAAAATATTAGGCGGATTACTCCTAACAAAATCGCAAACTCTGGCTACCACTAATCGGTCATTTCTATTAGTAGGAACTAGAACCTGCTGATTATTCTGGGTGGTCATACTCTGAGCCAAAAGAAGAATTTGCATTCTAAAACTCTACATTTGAACTTCCTTATGTAGTACTAGAGTAACTGCGTTAGCATTGCGTGCATTAGCATTCCATGCCTAATCTCTACAAGAAGACATGATCTTAAGCGCACAACATCATGTTAGACTGGAATTTGATCATACCTTATGCAGGATAAGAGTAACAAGAAAGTGATATTTTTCCTAAAACACTTCATAGCCTCTCTCTCATTAGATGTAGTGCACTTCACACCATGAAAAGGACTCTACTTAGTGCGGCTTTTTCAGACATCCTAGGACTCTTCAATTTAGTGCTCTGATACTTAGTTTTGTCACACCTCGACATAACCCTGAGACGTGGACACGAAACATAAAACCACAAGTGATCCCAAGCTTACCCTATTATTCTGATCATGAGCATACTAAATATAATAAACTGATGCGGAAAATAAATCATAATTAAATCTAAAATATGGGCATACCCATATTCTATAACTGAGATATTTGAAAACAATAAGTTAAATACAAAGGAAATATTCACTCAATACTAAGGTGAATCTAACTATGTCCGAAATAAGCCTCTATACTGGAATAGAAATACTAGGAAAACCCCCAGCTAAATCTAAAAAAAACTGAAACAAAAAGACTAAATACTTACAATAAACTCAGGACTCTTGTCCTCGAAAAATGAGGACTCACCACTGAATCTGCTGAACTGGAGATCGACAAATCGATCAATGCGCGATCTTGATGCTGAGAACCTAAACCTACATCACGAGAAGATGTAGCGCACATATGTGTCAGTACTTGAAAGTTACTGAGCATGTAGGATAGAATAAAGCTGAAATAAATATAATTGAACAAGCACAAAAGCAAGTATAATATTCTAAACATGATATAAAGAATTCTGAGCAAACTGAATGCAATGACCAATTTATAACATTCTAAAACTTGATACTGACTATACTGATAACTAGTAAATTCAAGAAAATCTTACTGAAATGTGGGAGATACTAATAACCGATAATAAAACCACATGAGCTAAATATAGAGTTCAATGTATACGCTCAATCAAGAGGACCCAATATACCCTGCCAAAGGTATAAAGGCATGTTGGCGTGACCACTAATCTTATTGTTCACAGAGGGGACTTACAACATACTTGGCTAGTACGCTAAACCCTAGTCCAACTCGGTATTATGCTACTCCCAATGAATTATGTAAATTAACAGATTATATCCGAGTTTCTTTAAATACTGCATAGCTCAAAACTGGACATGCAAACTGAGAATGCAACATTTAATATGATAATGATGCATTAAACACTGCAGCATGTATATTTGCATACCTGAAACATCTGACGTAGCATGTGTAATTCAAGAACTAAACAAATACAAAGCTCGGGTACTGAAATTCATGCTATAATCTTAGTAATAACATTATAATCTTATTTGGAACATATATTTAATAAATTCATGAAGTTCTATCAAAGTTCTAGAAACCCAACGTTTATTCATGATAAGATAATTGAGAACTGACTGAAAATTAGGGACCCAATGGATGAAAGGAACCTACTAGTGAAATCCCACAGGCCTGGTGATGAAATCCACAGACAAATTCATTTATTATAGGGCTGGAACAACTTGAACTTGTTGCATTCTTGAACTAGGGTTATTAAGTTTTTTCTCCTCTCTTGCTTCTAATTTTCTAAGTTTGATTTAATGATTTGACTTAGATATGTTTTAGTTATGTTTCTAGGTTTAAAGTGACTAAAATATGATGATTTAGGGTCAAAATGACATATCTTAGGGTTTTAAAGAAGTGGGAAAAGATCAAAATACCCTTGGGTAAGTTGTTTTCGTACCAAACGACGACCAGGACTGACGGGCCGTCGTCCATCAACGCTCCATCGTTTGGTCCGTAGGTTGGGCCTATTCGACAGACCTTTACTAAAACAAGCATAACTTTTTACTCAAGTCTGCTACTTCTCACTTACAGTCAGACCTACAGACCGTAGGTCCACCTACGGACCACGCTGGTCATCCGTGTCTCTTGTCAGAGAGTGGGTGAAGAGGGGTCTCGATCGATGGTCAGGACTACGGACCGCAGTCTGACCGACGGAGTGTAAGTCCGTCCGTCGACCAACACTTAATCAATTTTCCTGGCTGAGATTTTTGGGAGTTTCTGGTCCCATTGATGGTTGTGCAGGAAGGACCGTAGGTCATGCTACAGTCTGTCGATAGTCCCGTCAGTTGCACTTGCAGATTTTTTCTGAAAAACTTATTTTTGTTCTATTTTGGATATGGGGTGTTATAGAAACTTATACTTTATCATTCATTTTATAATTGTTTACATTATATTTTAATTTAATAATATTAACATTATTATTAATGTAATATATGGTTTAATATTCACGTGCAACACACACACATCAAAACTAGTAATTTAATGTTATAAAAAAGGCTAAAGTCATTATGAACACAATCACTGAAATGGATCTAGTTTCCTAGCGTAGGCAAGAAAATGAAAAGGCAAAAAGATAAAAATTGGGGAGGGGGGGGGGGGAAGGGTCAAAAGGTGATATACTCAAAAATATCAAAATAGAAGTGAAAAGGATTCTACAAACAGCGGTCGTCTCCGTCATGGGTGACTTTGCCGCGGTTTAGATGGCCGTCATTTTTTTTTCATTTCTTTTTTTGTAACTTTTGTTTTGTCGTGTTTTTCATCCTTATCATTCATAACTAATTTCCCAGCACGTCCGTTACACGTTTATATATTATGTATATAGATAATTTTGTAAAAGATACTCTACAAGTCATTTTTGTATGGTATAAAATTATGAAATATTTTTAAATGATTTATACTGATTGACATAGAGTTACTTGTATCTTTAGATCAAAATGATCAATATCATTGAAAAATTTCAAATACTCATCGAGTGCTTTGTATTTAGATCTCAATGGAGTTCACTCTAGGCTTGTGACTATCTTCTCACAAAGTGAAGTTAAATCTACCATATCTGAAGCATTCTAAGGTATGCATCTTAATATTTTCATTTCATTTCTATAGTGGAATTAATCTCTAGTGAGATTGATACCACTTGCATAGTTTTCACATGATTTTATCATTTTTCATCGTTACCCACTATGCGAATCTCCAATTAGATCTTCTTATGTAGTGTTGTACATCATGTATCTATAAGAGGTTGATGTGCGGATTGTTTATTATTATTTTTATATTTCTATCTCATTTTTTGGACATTATTGTCATATCTACGAGTGTTCACGAATGTGTTTGGATCGGTTATTGGTCACAACCAAAACCAAACAAAGTTAATAAGTTTTCAAATTATCTTAACCAAACCAAACCTATAATAATATAGATTTATCATTTGAGTTCGGTTTGGTTTGGTTTGATTATTTAGTTATTAGATATCACAACATGAAAAAGTGACAATAATACATTCTAACGTGAAAAAGTGACAATAATGAATTCAAAATAGAAAAATAGTAAGAATGGTTGAAGTTACAAATCTTTCAATAATATAATTTCTTATGAAAAAACATCAAATCCCCTATTTTTTGCGTAGAATGGAGAGACGTTGACATTTTGTGTCCCACAAAGAGATACTAACATTTATGAAAGCAATAAGATAAATGTTCTCACCTTGGACATTTTTACTTTCATAAGTAAATTATAAATAATTTTTGATGAATACATATATAAGATCATTAAAATTGCTTATAAAAACAATATATTATTTATATATAATAATAAAAGTTATGTATTTCATTTATTGGTTTGGTTCAATTATTTCATAAATTTTTTTCCAAAAACAACCATAACCAAACCAAATACTCTCGGGTTTTTTAAAATCAAAAACCAAGCCAAAACCTAAATAAAATTCGTTCATTTAATAAATTTGGTTATATTTATTGATATGGATCATTTTTTTCCAAACTGTGAACACCCCTTATCGTAGTTGATCTATAATTCCTAACTCCTCCATGAAATGCACATTAAGTGTTTATGTTGATGATGGTGACTTTGATGGAAAAAATGAGATTCTAGTTGATGAAGTTGTTGAAACAGATTAACGTGTGGAGATTAATAACAAAGATGCAGATTCTTCCTTTAAGGAAAAGAGTTTAGGAGAATTTCATATGGGATTCCATTTTCACAATTTAATTATGGTGGATAGGGAGGAGGTTCACAAACATGAGGAGGGAGAACTGAATAAAAATTCGAATTTGCTAGACGTGCATAACGGGATAAACTTTCCTCAAAGATGCAGCAATTTCAGCAAATAGAGAGGAAACATCATTTGCGAATAAGTTACAAACTCAATCACGTTTCGTTTTGTACTTTATCTGCGAAGGTGTTGCTCTTCTTGCTCAATTTACTTATAATGTTTGACGTATTAAATATTACTTTGATATAGACCTTTATAATTAAAAATTTATTTAGAGGGGAATTAAATGTTTTAAGATAACTGATTTTGCTGAAGATAGAAAGATAAATTTGATATGGGGAAGCGCGCATTGTAAACAAGTTGTACAAATAACCGTAGAATCAAAGCTATCTGCGGACATATATAGAACCACTTCAAGATTGTCTCATAGAGGCTTGGAACATATGTAACTCTTGACTGAGCTAATTATACTAGTTATCATAGTATTCTTGTAAGTTGTAAGTTATCCTAGTAGATTGTGAGGGAAGATGACGCAGGAGGGGGTATTAACTCATATATATCATAGCAATTTTTTTTCAATGGATATTTAGGGGAACATTTTCATTGCGGTTTTATTATTTTTGTTGTATATGGGGAAAACATGTGTGTTTGTAGGATTATAATATATACAACGTATATGAAAAGTTTGTTTTATTCATGTTACATACGCTATTTTGGTTTAAATATAAATATGTAATTATTCATCATGGTTAACTTTTCCTTTCTAAGATTGCCTGGGGCTTCAAACATCGGTAATGGATTATTGGTTTAATGATTTTTTTATATATAATAATGGTTTTGGGGTTTTTTCTTAATGATCTATCTGATAACCCAAATAGTTAATTAATAAATTACATTAATCCCTTCTGGATGATAAAGTTTCAGTTTGGGTTATGTTTCATTCTTTTACTTCTCATATTCTCAAACTCTTAGGGGTTGTTTGCTAACTAGATAAAGCTACTCCCTTCGTCTAAAAATAGGTTTCGTCTATAAAATTTTCTAATATCTACAATACTTACCACTTTATGAAATCAAATAGACAATTTTAACACTTAGTTTCTAATTTACACTTATCATTAACAACTAGTTTCATAGGCACATGCGTTGCATGTGTATATAGTATGTATACTATACGATGTTGTAAGAGATACTATACATATCATTATTGCATCGTATACGGTGTTAAAAATTTTTTAAATGATTAAAACAAATTGTCATACAGTTACTTGTATTTTAACATTAAAATGATCATATCATTGAAACATTTCAAAATAGATTTAAAGTTCAAATATGTGGAGAAAGTGACATATTTTTATATTTATACGTAATATATCTTTTACAAACTATTATTACTCAATTAATATTTGAGTAAGAATTTCATAGAAAGAAAATTTTACAAACGAAAAGTGTAGTTTTTGGTTATAACGATTTATGGTTCAATAGAAGTTTGTGTGTATGTCAAATATATAGCTCGACTAGTATATGTCAAATCAAAATTTCCTTTCTTGTTTAAATTTGAAAACATTTTATAACCTATAGCAATACATGCTCCCCATATACTGTTCAAGAAATGAACTTCAATACTCACTGTTTATTCTTTACTCAACTTGAACATTATGTCTTAAAACAACGGTAAAAACATTTGCAAAATGGTTTTTGAAAAGACTAGAAGAACTTCCTAAACATGGCTCTTAACTTTCCTAGAAATTAAATTTATGGATTCAAGGTGATGAATTCTAGAAGGACTTAAAATGACTGATTGATAATAAAACTTGTGAAAATGACGATTAAGGCGCATCCTGGTGCGCCACGCCAACCCCAACTTACTTGGTTTCCTTGTTGCCACACTGCAGGTGCGCCGCCCCGTCCTCTTAGGCGCAGATGGGGCGCGCCGTGCCCTTACCCTCCCTAGCGTGTCTAATAAATTTTTCAACTTCTTTTCTAATCTTAAATCGATTAATTCTAATTTCTTTTCTCAAATTCACTTCAGAATAAGTTACGCAACGCATATCCACAACATCTAAATTAAGAAAATCAAGGAAACAACATTTTAATGTAAACAAACTTCACAATCCCAATGCATATTCAAGAAGAAATCAATTAAAGAACAACTATCAAGGACATCAATTTCAAAATCTTTTAAGGACGAATATATTATGAATTAAACGTGCTTGGCACATCGGTTAACTAACCTAACGCTGTGTGATCTCAAATACATCGTAGGATTGAATCCTTGGCGAAATCCACAACCAAACTTCAATGTTCTTGATGAATCTTTTCTTTTTTCCATCTTTCTCTTTTCTCCAAGACCTAGCGTAGATTTGCATTTTTTCTAAACTGAATGAATTCAATTTTTCCCTTAATTGATTCACTATAACAAATTAAATTTAATGGTTATGAAAAAGACTAAACTATCCTTTCAAAATCCTTGTTAGACTTCCCTTATTTGAAAAGCCCAACTTCGAATGGTCATATCTCACATATATGAATTCGAAATCACCCAACCTCAGCGGTGTTGAAAAGATTATTCCAAGATCTTTCCTACAATATCAGGACACACACCTAACTGATCAGTAGGAGGTATAGTCATTAAAATTTGACCCAAAATCTAACTTAATACCTTTATCGAATTTCCACATTTTTATATATCTTTCTAAAAATGACTTTTTAAAATTTTTTAAAATTCATTCTAGTTAAGGGGTGCTGCACTTCGAAACAATATTAAAATTAATTGTGATTCATCATTTATAGAAAAAAATATTTAATGTTATACTTAACCGATTTATCCTCTACTTGACATATGTTGACTAACTTTCAATTGTACTAATAAAAAGGTTACATCCACTATTCATAAAAACTTATACTTTATCATTCATTTTATAATTGTTTGCATAATTTTATAATTTACTAATGTTCACATTATTATTAATGTAATACATGGTTTAATAATCACGTGCAACACACATGCATCAAAATTATTAATTTTTAATGTTACAAAAAAGGTTAAAGTCATTATGAATACAAACAGTCAAATGTATCTTGTATGAAAAGTCTTAATTATAAATATGGGGGGGGGGGTTCAAAAAGTGATATACTCAAATGTATTAAAATAGAAGTTAAAACGATTCTAGAAGAAGTCGCATTCAGCGGTCCTCCCCGTCATGGGTGACTTTGCCGCAATTAAGATGGACGTCATTTTTTTTTCATCTCTGTTTTTTTTACCTTTGTTATGTCATCTCTTTCACACTTATCATTAACAACTAGTTTCATGGCACGTGCGTTGCACGTGTGTATAGTATGTATATTATACGATTTTGTAAAAGATACTTTACAAGTCATTTTTGTATAGTATAAAAAATTGAAATGTTTTTTAACGATTAATACAAATTGTCATAGAGTTACTTATATTTTTAGATCAAAATAATCAATATCATCGAAAAATTTCAAATACTCATCGAGCGCTTTGTATTTAGATCTCACTGAAGTACACTCTAGCCTTGTGACTGTCCTCCCACAAGTCAAGTGAAGTTAAATCTACAATATCTGAAGCACTCTAAGGTATGCATCTTAATACTTTCGTTTTATTTCTATAGTGGAATGAATCTGTAGTGATACTGATATTACTTGAATAGTTTTCACATGATTTTATAAGTTTTGACCTTTACCCCACTATGGAGATCTCCAATTTGATCTTCTTATGTAGTGTTCTACATCATGTATGTGTGAATTGTTTATTTTTCTTTTTATCTTTCATCTCATTTTTTGTACATTATTGTCGTTGCTAGGATTGTTCACGGGATGGTTTTGATTGGTTAATTTTGAAAACCAAAACCAAACAATGTTAATAAGTTTTCAAGTTATCTACACCAAACCAAAACTAAAATAATATACATATATCATTTGAGTTTGGTTTGGTTTGGTTTGATTATTCAGTTATTAATTATCACACACATAAAATTAAAAGAAATAATTTATTCAAAACGTGAAAAAGTAATAATCCATTCAAACGTGAAAAAGTGACAAGAATGAATTTGAAACTATAAAAATAGTAAAAATGGTTGAAGTTACGGAACTTTCAATAATATATTTTCTTATTAAAAAGCTTCAAAATTCCCTATTTTTTGCCTAGAATGAAGAGACGTTTACATTTTCAGTCCCACAAAGAGATACTCACATACATGAAACCAATAAGATAAATGTTCTCACCTTGGACATTTTTATTTTCATAGGTAAATTATAAATAAATTTTGATGAATACATATATAAGATCTTTAAAAGCTTACTAAAACAATATATTATGTATATATAATAATACAAGTTATGTATATTATTTATCGGTTTTGTTCAATTATTTCTAAAAAAATTTTCGAAAAAAACCATAATCAAACCAACTACTATCGCGTTTTTTAAAATCTAAAACCAAACCATAACCTAAATAAAATTAGTTTCATTTTATCAATTAGGTTATAGTTATAGATTTGGATCGGTTTATATCCAAACCGTGAACACTCGTAATGTACAATAATTGATCTATAATATCTAAATCAACCATGAAATGAAGATTAAGTGTTAATGTTGATGTATGTGGATTTGATGGAAACAATGAGATTTTAGATGATGAAGTTGTTGAAACAGATAAACTTGTGGAGATTAATAAAGAAGGTGCACATATTCTCTCTTCAAGAAAGAGAGTTTATAAGAATTTCATCCGGGATTCCGTTTTCTAGATTTAATTATGGTGGATGGGGAAAGGTTCACGTACTTGCAGAGGGAGACCTGAATGAAAATTCAAATTCAATCGACATGCATAATGGGATAAACTGTGCCTCAAAGTTGCAGCAATTTCAGCAAATAGAGAAGCAACATCATTGTTGTTATAACGAATGATGGTTCAATAGAGGTTTGAGTATACGTCAAATATGTAGCTTGACTAGTGTTTTAAAACGCGGGGGCGTGAGGCGAGGTATATTATACGGTACATAGATAGGTGTAAGCCCCGATATATGGGGTGTAAGTCCCGTGGATCTAAGGTTCGTAGTCTCATGTATAATAAATTCATAGTTTTTGTTACTAATAAATAAGAAAGAAACAAACATTTCAATGAGTTTATAAACACTTTTTTTTTATGTAAATACCATATAGTATATAGAAATTATATTATGATTCTTATTTGAGATAAGTATTAACAATCAGTAATGACAATAAAAGTATCATAATTTCTATTCGAGAAATTTCAGTACACCAATAATAAAAAATATGATTAAGAGCAAAAAAGGTTAAAAAAAATTAAAATGCTCGAGCCCACCTTTTTTATTCTCAGGACTTATGCTTTTCAACTCGAGGCTTACGCCTCAAATATTAGAACTCACGCCTGTGGACCTACGTATTTAATTTACACCCAGAGCGTTTTTGGTGCGCCCCGCCCCAAGACTTGCCCTGGAACTCGCCCCAAAAACTTCTTGAAAACACTAAGATAGACAAATTCTTTGTTTATATATATATATATATATA
>NC_028641.1:34413478-34426232 GCF_001406875.1 Solanum pennellii
TTTCAGAATTCTAAGTGTTTTGGAACGAGACCCCCTTGACGGTCCGTCGTGCCCATGAAGGTCCGTCGTGGGATCCGTCGTCTCAGCCAGTTTTTCCAGAAATAAAATCTGTTGCTTAAAACGACTACACAGGTCGTTACATATATATATATATACATATATATATATATATATATATATACATATATATATATACATATATATATATATATACATACATATATATATATATATATATATATATATTTCAGCGCAAAAATTTAAATTTAACATATGAACAACATCAATTATGGTAAAAAAATATTTCATTTCTTTAGTTTTTACATTGACTTTGTTGAATTGTAGTCTTCTCTTTTTTTTCTACCTTATGCATATCATGTAACTCGTGTCTAATAAAATTATTTAGTATCATATAAAATTTGTATCGTAATATAAAATATTAAATTTTTTAATAATAAAAACTAATAGATGAATTAAATTTAAAGTGTTATTTATAGAACCTTTTATTATATATTAGATCATTTTATGAGCAATCACAATTTTCTTATATATTTCTATATAGTTAGCAAGGAGTATATATTTTATGACATTTTTCTCAAATTATAATGAATATAACATAACAAAGAATTCATACATCAAAAATTTTATACTCAATATGAATATAAAAAAAAAGAGTATACGGAACAATACAGAGCCAATAAAGTAAGAGGAGAAAAATATATTTTCATCTTATATTCACTGTAATGTTCCATTTAATTGAATTTGGTGCCACAACCACTTTATTTCTCATTCATTTGTACTAACATTTCTAATAAAAAAGCTATTATTTTCATGGTTATGTTATTTTTTTTAAAACAAAATTTTAATGGTTATATTATCATATAATAAGTAAACAGTAAGAAGTTGTTCTTAAAATAGTGGATTCAACATCAAAACTAATAATTCAATGGACTACGTTGATGCCTGTTGTTTAAAGAAAATTTTGAAGAAATTCCTTCGTTTGAGGATAAAAAAATAAAAAATAAAGAAGAAATATTTACCCAAATCATGTGTCTTTTTCATATTTGTTTATTATTGTTATGCCTCTCACAAATAGTAGTATGAATTTGTGATAATTGTGTCTTATTAGAAAAGTCACAACCTTTTCAAAATGTCTGCCTACACCCTCGCGTGGCCGACACCCAATGACTATTTCTTTTCTTGAGCGAACCCTTGGCTTGACTTAACCCAGCGGAGGACTTAACTCAATCATAAGGCGAGAAATATTCTCATAAAATAACTTTAATAAATGTATTTGCAAAATTGCACCTAAGACTCAAAATTTTAATATCTTAAATGTAAAATGAGGAGAGACTTAAACTGAATAATCTGACTGACTATCTGTTTATGAAGCCTCTAAAATAATAAGATAAATGTTGGGACAAACCTGTCAACATTCCACAAATGTAATGACTGAAAGCAATAAAAGAGTCCTCTGGATGCAAGGAGGCTAACCATTATTCTGAGGGTCCTTACTACACCAAGTCCCAATATTTAGGAGGGTTATTGCTACACTACGTCCCATTATTAAGGCAGATCCTTGCTACACTACGTCACATTATTATGGCAGGTCCTTGCTACACTACGTCCCATTATTCAGTGGGTGGGAGGGTCTTTGCTACACTAAGTCCCATTGTTCAGGAGGGTCCTTGCTATACTACCTCCCATTATTCAGGAAGGTCCTTGCTATACTACCTCCCATTATTCAGGAGGGTCCTTGCTACACTACGTCCATTATTCATGAGGGTCCTTGCTATACTACGTCTCGTTATTCAGTAGGGTCCTTGCTATACTCCGTTCAATAGAAAAATAATACAAACAAAACATTTTCCCCATTGTTGACCATAATTTTTTATACTTTTGTGAGTGTTATCCAATTATTTGCTGAACATTCAATAAAACAGATTTAATCTCTCAAGTAATTTCTATCTAATATATATTGACTAATTTTCATGTAACAGGGATTCACAAACCTTTATTGCAATGTTGACATTTCTCTTTGTGTAGACTAACAAAAACGTCTAGGTTTTACAGATCCTTGATCTCGAAACAACTTGTATCCCTGCTTCAACACAGAAAATTCATAAGTTTAAAAAAGTGGTAGTTGGTTTGTGGTCCCACCTTTTGGCGTGGGTTGCTCAAGTACTTGTCATGTGTTACTTATTTCCAAACGACCAGTATTCATTATTGATTAACTGTATTTTTACCCAATGTTGCTTAGTTTGAGGGTTTGAAATCCAATATCTGCCTCTATTTTATGACATTCATTGTTTATCCTTCATTAAGTTGTAGACTTCTTTTAAATCCATTACTTGTTGATAGATGATAACTCATTCACCTGATGTCTTGCCTTGTATCCTCCAGAGTTAGTAACAAGTCTTGAAATCCTTTCCCAAATTCTTGACACGGACTCGACTCCAATACATATGAAACAAAGCGATAAAAATGAATGAAAACTACATACGACACGAGAATAACAGAAAATGATTCGGTGAAAACACTCTTTTAGAAAGAGAAAGAAAGAAAAACTTATTTGAGTGTGGTAGCCAACTCTATTGATCATCACATGCATGCAGAATTGATTACCCAATTTTTCCATCCAATCTATTTATCAACCATTATTGATCATCCAATTTTTACATGGAGTCCCAACATTTGACGAAGTCATAGATAATTTCAAATCCATATTCACCTTATGATTCCCATTAGGGTTCTTACCAATAAAACTATTTTATTTTTATTTCTTATAGGTCAACTTCGCCTTATGAGGCTCATTAAGGGTTGACACCAATAATAATCTCTCATATTTATTTCTCTCAACACAGATTCACCTTATGATGCCCCATGAGGATTTTCACCAATAAGACTCTAAAATATTTATTTCTCTCAACTCACATTCGCCTTATAATACCCATTCAGGGTCTTCAACAATAAGACTCTCTCATTTTTATTTCCCTCCAACTCACATTCGCCTTATGATGCCCTTCAGGGTTTTCACCAATAAGAATCTCTCATATTTTTTCTCTCAACTCACATTTGCCTTATGATGCCCATTCACGGTTTTCACTAGTAAGTCTTTCTCATATTTATTTCTCTTGTCATGGTGCCATCATTTAGTACCCTTAACCAACTTATTATCGACATTTAAAAGGATGAAGCAAAGGTCTTTCCTTGATTGCCTTTAAATGACAGGGTTAACATTTAGCTTGGGGATAAAGATAAATATAAAATAAACAGATAAAAAATATATAAGAGTTTTTCCCTAGTTTTATTAAATAGATAATTTATAATTTTCTTAATTCATTTTTTGATTTGGTTGGACCAAACCCTACACCAGGGTTGCCTACGTATCCTGCCGAAACAAGAATCAGGTAGAACGTAGTTTAGGTAATTTGTTTTTTTAAAAAAAAAAATCCAAGCAAGCAACAGAACCAAGAGTTTCCATTGAATTATCCTTTGAAATTTCAAGCTTAAATATAAGGGTTTCTAATGCCAAAAATCAAATCATATATAATATCTTTTCACAGCATTGACGTTGATGACCATTTATGTCATTTGCCTTCTAAATCTGCTAAGTAAAGAGCGCCATTGGATAATACCTTCTTTATGATGAATGGTCCTTTTAAATTTGAAGAAAATTTGCCTTTGACTTCAGCCTGGTGTGGCAGAATTAGTCTCAATACTAATTGACCCTCTTCAAAACGTGTGGGACGCACTAGTATCAACGCCCCATCAACCAGCGTAAGTGTGGAACTACGCTAGTATCAACGCCCCATCAGTCCACACACAGTCCAACTTCTGTCCCGTCTATGCACAGTGCCAGGTAGTGTTGCTTCAAATGCTAGGGTCGTCCTCAAAGGCCCTTGGTTGTTCCTTGGGAAGTCGTACTCGGATGTTTCGTCCATGGGACAACCTAAAAACCTACTAGATACTGTTCCACCAGTTTTCATACATTTCTGACTCTTAAAAGTTACTAAAATAGGCTAAGGCACGCTAACATGACTTTGAACAAAATGAGTTGTATTAGTTCTCTTATGTAGTTTGTTCAGTTTGGAGGTAAACGCCCAAGAACGTCTATGACGTTCAAGAGGTATGCCTTAGATAGTGCTTGTGTGTATTAAGGTGTTTGAGTGAGTTTTATGTGTTCATTTTGCTTGAAACTTGCATGAGATGTTCCTAATACATAGACGCCTCATTTTAGGGGTTTAACATCAGAGCACGACCCCACCTACGACCCACAAGGGTCCCTAGATAAAGGGACCAAGACATGGTATAAAGTTACCAAAGCAGTGGCCAAATGACAACCCTATGGACGGTCCGTTGGTCCACCAACAGTCTGTCGACCTAGGTCGTCGATTTTCCCTTCAAGTCAAGATTGCCAAGATCAAAACAGATCTAGGGTTAAATGAGCATGATTTGGCACTCTTCATGTTTTGGTTTCTTATGGTTGTTATTTTTGTTTACCTACTGCCCAAAGGGATTAATTATGATGAAATATTGAGTAAATTGTTGTAGGTAATTAAATATTGGATTCAAGGGTAAGTTGGTTATGTTGTTTATTTTTAATTTCAAAATGCTCTTTAGTGGTATGGTCCACCTTTTTGGTGGCGGTGTTTACTTAAATTGTATGATTGTGAAGTTACTAGTTTATTGTGAATGAGGCTAGTTAACAATTAATATCATCTCAGGAACAGTGTCCACCTCAAAACTCCTCTATTTACTCAATTTAACTTCATACATTAATTTATGTGTGTGTGAGTACTTGTGAGAAGATCTTGCATATAAACATCAGTTCATTAACATTAGCTCCTATACATGCTTTTGTCCTACATTCATCAATTGACAAACTTTAAATACTTCATAAGTCATATACATTACCTAGGCATAATCTATGCCAAACGTGCTATTCAACTTCACAAAAACACAAACAAGACTTATCTTCAATATTACTTCATTTCATATACTAGGACTTCAAAGACAAACTCACAAAAGAAACTATGTAATATCAAGTTCATCAAAGAACACAGCAACCAAGAATGTGGAACATACAACTCAGTATTTCATCATAATAATCCCTTTTGGATAGTAGCTAAGCATCAACAAAATATGAAAACCAATGTTCATACCTTACCCAAACATGCTCATTTAACCCATTTCTTAAGATAAAAGTGTGAAATATGCATATACATGAGTTCATTAGGTTTTTAACATGAAAATGATAATTCACACAAGAATAAACACATTTAAATCATTAGAACACTTTTACAGAAGACCCATGCTTAAAATCAAAGATAGAAGGAAATAGAGTTTAAAACGCTTTTAGAAATCTTTTTGAAATGAATCCTTGAATGGAAAAGGGTTAAAGGATGGATATAATATCTCAAAGAGAAGGAAACACAAAAAATTTGGTGAAGTAACACGTCCGAACCAGCTCTTCTTGCCCTCCTTGAGTCTTAGCTTCAATGGTGACTTTGGGAGAGTTTTCTTTAGAGAGGGAGTTTGAATATTTGAAGTGAGGGGTCTTGTCAAGGTATAGGGTTTAAAACTAACTTAATATAACATAAAAACACTCAAAATATCAGCCTAGGGTCCCAAAAGACTTGGGGTGAATTTACACAAAACACGCCAAGTAGGCATCAACGTGCAACAACTTTAGCAGGTGCCAATCGATGACCCAAGCTACTGGGCATCGATTGATCGACGGCCCGTGCTGCTGGGCGTTGATTTCATCAAAAAATGGTTGAAGGGAGGGTTGATTTCCCACCATGTATGGGACAACGACTCTAATTTAACGGGGCGTCTATGTGCCTACACCAAGTAGACTGCTCCGTTTGGGCACTGTTCTTGGCATTCTTGTCCAATTCATGGGCCCTTTATCTAGGGAACCTTGTGTTTCGTAGGTGGGGTGGTTCCCAGATGTCAAACCTCTAAAATAAGTCATCTAGGTCTTAGGAACATCCCACCTCAGTTTCAAGGAAAATGAACACGTAAAAATAACTCAAACACATCAAGACACAAAAGTACAATCTAAGGCACACCTTCTAAACGCCATGGACGTTTGACCTCCAAACTTAACCAAACCTCAGACACTGCCTAAGAACACTAATTTAACTCATTTTGACTTAAATTTAACTCAACTAACAACCAAAAATCTCTATTTCACCTTAGTTCATTTTAGGGTGTTACAAGTAGACGCTTGGTAGACATTGTAAAGTTATCATTTGTATCGATAATTTCACTTATCACATGCATAGGTTTAGCTAGTCGACATGTGTTTTATATGAAGCTTCTCTATCTGCATAGTAGTTTGCTTTATCATCATAGGTCACTTGTAAAGCATGTGTTCATATTATACTTGTCTTCCTCACCTAGGGTTTGGGTGTGACAAAAGTGGTATCGGAGTAGTTCATCCTAGGGAGTCTAAAATGTCGTGTCTAGTAGAGACTTACATATGAATGTGTTGCACATCACATTTATGATTAGGGGTCTGCTTGGACATTTAAGAAATGTTACCTTCCTTTACAATCCATACCATTCGATAGATTTAAGTTATGAAGTCAATTTCAACTTTTACCTAATCATGTTATTCATATGTATGCCTACTTTTAGTAAGGTTAATTCTAGCTAAGTTGTTATAAGACTAGATTGAGCTCATTTTTTCAACCATCCCACTCCACAGGGTAGTATTAGGCTTTTATGTTATTTGCATCCAAAGTTGCATTTGTACCATTTGTAACACATTGGGTCAATTGAGAAAGATGTTGTGTGGTTATCCATATGCTTAAAAATTTATGTCTACCTAGTTACATATATGAGTTGTAGCATTCCCAAGAGTATCTTCATAGGAGGATGTACCCAACTCTAGAGTTCATTATTTCCTCCATATTTATACGATATATTCCTATATAGGACTCTTGTTCTTATTCTTTGATAAACATAGAATTTTCGGCGTTACACATGTTCTCGAAATTGATGTTGGTGAACCAATTTCATTTAGTAGGAAGAAGGAAGTGGCACAATCTGATAGTAGAATGTATCAGTGCAATCGTGTTATTATAGATACCCCTAATTAGTTGACAAGGCCTAAATTTCACCTTATATCATCCCGAACATGTTAAAAGTTGGTTTATGCGTATGTTCCAACCACCCTGAGTAAGTACTAATAACATTTATATTGTTTTGGTGATTATAAAAACTTATGGATAATAGTGCTATTTTTCTACAAAGGATATATGTATGGTAGTTCTTATTATGAGCTATGTGTTGGCTATAGTGGATTAGTATGCCACTAAGAGTAAGGTTAACTAAAGGAAAATTTATTGATTACACCTAAGTTGTGATTAGTTGGTTGTAAATAGTGGGCTTAGAGTACATGTACCTACCAGTTTTTATTAAAAGACACTTGTTAGATAGGAAGCATGTGAGAATCTTGAATTACACGGGCCGAATATGTAAGTAGATCTTCTCATTAGAAAGAGATGAGATGTGTCAAAATCCCTAAACATAGGAATAAGGGTAATATGAGGATGCTATAGAGGAGTGAGATACGTAATAATGAATGAGAGATTGTTAAGTGTATTAGGCAATAAAAAGGTATCAACTCTTCAACCCTAATGGCTTATAACAGTGCACCTAGAGACAACTTTTTGAGCATTTGTTAGACAGAGAAGTCAATTTAGTATAAATTAAAGTCTTAATATTTGGTCCCAATAACAACAAGAAAAAAGAGGGAATAGGAAGGTTAACTGATGGAAGATACAAAAACCTAGTTCATCTACATCATTAGTACAAAAGAGAAGTAGAACATTATACACATGTATAGATTTCCATCAAATTGAATAGAGCTCCTACATAGTTCATTTAATATTCTCATGCATTAATTTGTTAGTCATAGTCAAGTTAAGGGAGAGGAAAAAATTTATCATATGATAGTTTTTGTTATTTGCTATCTTGCATGAGAAAATAATCAGAGCACCCTAATTTGTTTTTTTTTTTTTAAATTATTAGTATGGCAAGACCTCTATCTAGTTAAGCTTTAAGGGGCTAACTCTAAGATTTTACGAATCATTATATGACTTTATAGGTTCCTGACATTTTCATGTTATTAGTGTTCATATTTTTTGGTGGATTCAATCTTTACTATTTATTTTATATTTCGACCCTCAAAGGGCACCACGAGGAATTGACCGTAATAAAACACAAGCTAGTAATGAAGGAAAAGTTGGCCTCAAACTTCTAATCCAATAGTGAATTATTGCGGATTTTCTTTTTCTATCCTCAATATGGTATTTATATTTCCTAGAGAAAGAAGAGTCGCAATAGCAGAACACCTATAAGAATTTTTAGGAGATTGAATGGAGTAGATTGGGAGATCAATTGTATGGATTTAAGGAATATTAGCAGAACTATCCCATCCATGACTTAACCCTTGACACATGGTGTTTGACCTTAATATGGTAGAGTGGTTTGATAGGATCTCTCATAGTCTCCAATGATGGTTCATTATATAATTATACATATTGTATGTTGTATAAGATATATGTTTCTATGTCATTTGCCTTTTGCGGATTAATTTCTTACATGTTACCTAATGTCTTTGAATGCTTGAATGTAAGTGTTATCCTCTCAAGGGCACCCTTGTTTATACTGATATACGTTTTTGTATAACCTTTTTAATAAAATTTATTTATTTTACCTGTTACTTTCCACTTGTCACTTCTCCATATTGTGTGGGTACTATAGGCTAATTGATCATATCACCGTTTGTATATATTTTACATGCCTACTAGCCTACTTTCTTAAATATTACATGCCTTATAACTTTTTTAAACATGTGTCATGTGCTCACTTACTCACAGTTCACATGTGTACTTATTGACCTATCCACGCGATATAACGCAGTTTCCCAACGTGATTTGTGTTACATAGTTCATTTTCTTATATGTCTAAATGTCATGTAGTCTACATGTCTTAGATTATACTCATGCATCATGTGATGATATAGTCCATTCCTACATTCCCTATAGTTCATTTGCTCACACGTTACCCTATAGCTCATATTCACGCGTGCACTATGTATTTTTATAGATTAGTGCATGTATACCTTGCGTGCTCCCTTTTAGGCTTGTTAGTCTATGTGTCATGGCGAATGTGACTTATTCATCGATATACGTTGCCCCTATGTGCTTATAATTTGATTTTTGATAATTTAGGGAAAATATATCATTGTATCATTATGTAGTGAAGATATTTATCAGAAAAGGTAGGGTACATATATAAATTTAATAACCATAGATATATAACTTAGCATAATGCCTATTTGAAGGTGCTCCATATAACATTAGATTTTATATTAACAGCTATGCGTTCTTATAAGACTCGCCTCTGAAGAGCGTCATGAGATAAAAGAGAAGGGAAAGTACTGACCCATACGTTAGGCCTTTGATTTTAAGTGTCCGTTGTCATACCCAGAGATCATACCCCCGATGAGACCGGCATCGTCGTCCTGTAAGAGGACTCAGACAAGCGCTTAGCATTCGTCATAATATGTGATCAGTAAAAATTGCAGAAAATTTAAAACTTTTACATACTTATGTAAGTATACCGAGACTTCGTACATAACATTCATAGTAACATTTAATAGTCTAAAACTTGTCTCACATATATAAAACAATCTAAAGAGTTCAAATTTGGAATTAGCCAATATATAGTCAATATGTCGTATAGGCCTTAATATAGGAGAATCCAAAAGAAACATAAGTGGAAGTAGAATATTACTAAAATATACTAATATCTTCATAAACTGAAATATGAAAGATAGCATCTCCGAATATGAGGACCTACCAAGACTTGCAGAAGGAGTTCAAAGATTTTTCAAGTCAACCTCCTTAATCTTCAACGGCCGGAACCTAAAGTTCTAGTAATATAAAGTAATGGGGTTAGTACGCCACATGTACTAAGTATAAGTATATGCACATAACATATAAGGATATGCATGAGAATGGATCGTGTCTTTGAAACATGATAATTCATATGAAAGTCTTCAATGCACATACCATATAACATATACAAATTAAGAATTCCATCAAAATAAAGCATGATCATAGTCAAAGACATATTATCCCTAACACTTGAAAATATTAAAATTATTTCATATTAAAAATATCATATTAACATAACTTAAAAACACTTACCAATGATCTCATCCCGAACCTACAAGTAAAATGGTCATGTGAAGCCATATAACCCCACACGACCAAGTAGATAAGAGAGGAGATCATAAGTAAAGCTTTGCTTCATATAACTTGTAACATAAGTAGTCATCACTCCATATAACAAATTAACCAATAAAATATTCATCATAACTACCAACATCATGTAAGAGTAACATAATGTATCATATACATATATCTTTCATGTTATCATATTACATAAGAACAATCTCCTAGGACCTCATTGAGAGTCAACTTGTGCAATGTCTTGGTAGAATCCCACACCCCTACCAATACTAAGTAGACTCCACAAGTCACCCAATTCAACATTCATTTATTTGTATTTCATTTTATGTGAGGTAACATTCACCTTAACAAACATAAACAATGTGAGATAAACACGGAATTCGGTGTCATAAAACCCCACACGTAAAGAAAGTGGTCTACCGGAAAAAGTAGAACCAAACATGACATAGCTTTCTAGGTGGATCAACTAGATAGTATCCTATGGTGGAACATAGTTTAATAACTAGAAGATATACTATATACCCATATTTCCACATTACACGGCACCTCAATCTAATGAGAGTCATTGTGACCTACCTTCCAACTAGGAAAGGAACACCTCTTATATCTAGTTCGTTTGTGCTTAGCTTAAGTCTCGTTGTTTAATTATCTGTAAGTTATCTTTTATCATTAAACTTATTATAGTTAATAGGAGATTAACTCCTTGTATAAACATGATCATGAGCTCTTTAGGACTACATGAGAATTTACTTTAATTCTTACCCTTCATTTGGGTGATTAACATAACATAGTCATCTTGTGTAAAGCATACAAGAAGATATCATAACTTTCATTTATCGTGTTCTTCTCATGATCTCACAAATAACATGTTCATATCCCCACATATACACATAGAAATATCATACATACGTCCATAACATAGCATCATGATTTATAGGCCAACATAAACATTGTAGAGTAATCACAACTTTAGAAGACTTACTTCTTGCTTCTAAGAACCTGATTCAATAACTTACGTTCAACTTACAATAATTATAACCATAACATAGTAAAATACTCAATATCATAATCAAGAACAACTCTTAAAATCATGTACAATACCAATCTGTAGTGTAGGATAAGGGAAGGGGCCATTTAAGAGTTCATTCTAGTCTTAGTTCCAATCCCTACTTTACATGTCATCAAATAGCAGAATCAGAAACAACCATAGGAAACCATCAATTAGATAAGAACATGCACCACACAAAATTAAAACATTACTTACCACATACTCATCAACTCGTGTGAAATCGACCATAGAAAACGCTTACTTTTCATCAATAATAAAAAATATATAGTTAGGAAGAAAATTCATTTTGTAGAATAAAAATCCTCGTATTTGAAGTTCTTGAAAATTTATCTTGAAAGGACCTCTTTGGTAAAGTAATACCAGGGTGAAAAGAGCTTACCTTATATAGTAAGAATCCACGAAAATTGGATTAAAATCTTGAAGACTTTGCCTTATTCCTTAAGCTCTTATTGTTCTTCAATGGGTTCGGGAAAAGAGAGTGTTTCTTGAGAGATGAGAGAATTTTCGTCTCAATCTGATTTGGAAGTATAAAGCTGATCTATAACTGACCTAATATCCATATATTGTCGTCCTATGAATAACTATAAAGACCCTCTACTTAAATGGGTCTTTTTAAGGAGTTAAATTACAAAAAAAATATGAGTTTTTAATGATTCTCTGAAGTGGCTCCCTTCGCGGGGCCACATCCTGCAATTTTTTGGAAATTTTTGATTGAGCAAGTGAGGTGCGTGTCAACGTCGCATCTTGAGGCTGACCCTTATATCTTGAGGCATAACAACTTATACGATCAAAAGTCCTACGAGCATTTATTCATTTTATATGACATTTGCAAGTATTGAGTTTTGTTGGTGTATAAAACTCATTATTTGTATGAGTCCTACTTGCGTGTGATCAGTGAATTATATGGTTAAGAAAAAGGG
The DNA here is from genome assembly GCF_001406875.1 of Solanum pennellii. Lineage (NCBI taxonomy): Eukaryota > Viridiplantae > Streptophyta > Magnoliopsida > Solanales > Solanaceae > Solanum > Solanum pennellii. The sequence continues at coordinate 34,425,745 of NC_028641.1, forward strand.
GTTTAAATTGTCATTTTATTAGTTTATGAACCATATGCATCTAGATTTCATGCTAGACTTGTCTAGATGTGTTTTAGATTAGTCTATCGATTTTGGATAGTCCTTATTCAGGATGGGAATTCCCCCAAATATCCAAATGAAATTCCTATGTTAACCAAACTATTAGCTTCACCCAGCATTCGAGGATGAATGATAATAAGGGGGCGGATGTAACATCCCATTTTTACTTGTACTACTTCTATGTATATGTCGATAAACAATTTTGTCACGACCCAAAACGGGTCGCGAGCGGCACCCACACTTAACCTACTATGTGAGCGAACCAACCAATCTAAACCCCAACATTTCAACCATAAATAACAAAATATAATGCGGGAGACTTTAACTCCTTAATGAAAATCGATTGAATAACTTATAAAAACTCAATACTATTTATTCCCAAAACCTGGAAGTCATCACCACAAGAACATCTATCCTCAAATTACTAA
>NC_028641.1:34426811-34482832 GCF_001406875.1 Solanum pennellii
CGGTCCGTCACGACTGTGACGGTCCGTCCTGCAGGTCTGTCTCAAAGCTCAGAAACTCGATTTCAGTAAAAGGTCTGTGACGGCCTGTCATGCCTGCGACGGTCCGTCCTGCCATTTCGTCACGATGTTCAGAGAGTCGATTTCAGTACCCAAATTTCAGAATTCTAAGTGTTTTGGAACGAGACCCCCACGACGGTCCGTCGTACCCATGACGTTCCGTCGTGGGATCCGTCGACTCAGCCAGTTTTTCCATAAATAAAATCTGCTGCTCAAAACGACTAAACAGGTCGTTACAAATTTCCTTGTCGCATAGTTATGGACTTGGTTTCATATGCCACTGGTGACAATAGAATGTGTTTAAAGTTTTAATACCCAGTGCCTTCCAACACATATTAGTATAACTGAACTCAAAAACAATTCAAACTCGAGATAGTAAAATGTGGTATTCAACATAAAAGTCAAAGTGATCAAGTGTGTATTAGTGCTACGATCTGGTAAAGAAACTAAGATGGGGAAAATAGTTTAAAATAATTGAGGTGATTGACAGACTAAACTATGCTAGAAGGTGAAAAGAAGGTGATGCACCTACTTACAATTATTGTACTACATTTTAAGTGAAAAAGGGCAAGTAGGTGATGCACCTACTTAGAATTAGTGGACTTAATTTTATGTTAAAAGGATAAGTAGGTGATGAACCTAATTAGAATTAGTGGACATAATTTAAGTGAAAAGAGCAAGTTACTGATACAACTACTTAAAAATTTGTGTCAGATACTAAGGAGCTGATGCACCTGCTTTCTTAAAAGTAAAGGACAATATTGTTTGTCAAATTTATTAAGTGAAAATTTCCCATATGGACCTCTCAATCACTCAAGATTATAACATATTATTCATCACTTATTTTCTAGAAAATTACTCCCATCGAAAGCCGTAGAAGCTCCAAAGAATTCTTCTCTACAGCTTTACCATTAGAATATGAAGGAAACATGTGCTTTTAAAGTACAAGTTGGTAGACCATATCCATCTTATGGAATTCAAGTGAATGTTATGATTTAACATCAAGGTAAGGGAAGAGGAAAACCTAAACCTTGAAGAATCTAACTCTTAGCAAGTGAGTTTTCTTTGTACAAGTTAAGATACGGAAATTTTCATTCCTCTCTTGTTCTTTCATTATTTGATAAAAAATTTATATTTTAATGAAGTGAGGAGTGTTGCCTTTACATGGTGTGACATTGGTCAAGGTTTAAGAAGGAGGTGCTTATTGGGACATACATGGAGTGGAGTCCCCTAAAATTTTGATTGTGAGGTTTTTTTAAGGAAAAAATAGAGGAGAATGGGTGGGAAGAACACCCTTGATGGTATCAATTATAGATTTTCTGCCAAGTACTAATTTGGTCATGATCAAGTAGCCCGAATTTGGTTATTAACTACTAATGTTTGTTTTTTTATTTACTTCATTGTAGATAAATAATCTGAAAGGATGACGGTTAACTGATTGTAATATCAAAAGTTGTGCAGCAATGTATGTAAAGCTATTCGTTTTCCTATTGCAAAACATGAATTAAAAAAAGTGAACTGTATAATGCCCTTGGTAGTGACTGATCCATAGTTAGAGTTCCCCACTCCCTAGAGCATTAAATATATTACTCTAATATGAGTTTGTTACTAAATGTGCGTGTTTGCCCTACCAACTGTTAGTATGTAAGGTTTAAACTTCTTTCATTGTCAAAGTACACCCTGGCACGTATTTCCCTTATATGGTCAATGTGATCCTAAATTACACATGGTATATATATTTATAGGATGAATATACTATCTACCCATATCTTGGCAGCTTGCTCCAATAGTCTAATTCATCGCATATGTCATCTTTTAACATTTTCATGTGTTCCCTTTATTGGTTATTACTCCTAATGTTTTAGACTATAATTGGATCTCACAAGATCCCTACTTGCTCTAATGTACATTTATATGTACTTAGTTGGAATATGTATCCGTCTTTAAGTTGAATCTGCCCATATTTCTCCTTGGTTCCACATTCATGAACACCTTGTATTTGTATTATATAGAGTTCAAATCTCTTGGATGAATGTTAAATGTCTTCACTTGATGTTATTTAGTTTGAGAAGTCAAAATGTTTACCGAAAAATATAAGATCCTATGTATTACATTGGTGTCACATTTGCTTCCCATGTCATTGTTATTATAGTAAGTCCTTATTTATATGTCCTATACTACTGGTCCACAGTTTTAATTCTCAACAACGAATATGACTACCAAAACAACAATCACAAATGAGTTATTATCAACAAAAGAACAATTTTAAAAAAGTTACGATTATCCAAACAACAATCTTAAAGAGTTTCGAACATCAAACAACGATCTCAAAGATCAAAGAATCTAAGTTAAACTATATGTGTAATTATGGGTGGCAGCCCAGGGGAAAATTCCTTGCATTGGTTTATCTTAATTGGTTTAAGAGGGTAGAAGCTCAGAGGCAAAAGCCTAGCATGGGCCGATCCAAATTGGTATAAGAGGGTGACAACTTAGGGGCAAAACCGTAACATGGGCCGATCCTAATTTTTGGAATTATGAGGACAGCATCCAAGGGTTTAAAATACGTACCATGGGTCATCATCTCTAGTCACTGATCAAATGGTCATTTGTATCATATGGCTTATAAAATTATAATGCACTAAAAAGTAAAGAAAAGAATGTAACATACATGATTCCACAAGAATAAGCGAAGGTGGTCAATACTTAATGTGTTTGTTTGGTTTAACTTCATCTCTAATATTACATATGGTTATATTACGACTTACATATTCAGTACATTCCTTTGTACTAACGTCCCTTATTGGGGACACTGCATTTCATGCTGCAGGTACATGTAATCAATGATTAAATCTTCAATAGATGAGCATGATATTTATTTGTTGTTTGTGACCTCCACGTTCATTCGGGGATTTCCCGAGTCTTTACAATGTATATTTTAACAGTCGTACAGTCATGGATTCAAATAGAAGCTTTGTAGACATTGTAAAGTTATAATTTATATCTATACTTTCACGTATAACATGTATCGGTTCAGCTAGTCGATATGTGTTGTATATGAAGCTTCTCTATCTTCATAGTAATTTACTTTCCATCATAGGTCACTTGTAAATCATGTGTTCATATTATACCTTTCTGCCTCACCTATGATTGGGGTGTGATAGGAGCATATCTAGACAACATGGTAAATTTAAAGGAATACTCATCAACACTTATATTATCTTGCTTAAGGATAAAGAACTCTTGAACCTTCAACTCTCTCCTCTCAAGGGTAAACTCCTTTTGTAACAAAACATACTTAATCTCTTCAAACTCTATGGGACCCGACTCAACCGGCCTATTATCTTTTCATTGAGTGTAACATACTTGAGAAACCTCCCTTAATTGATACGAATCTAACTTTTCCTTCTTCCTATAAGTCACCCCATGGAACTAAACACCTTGTACATGTCACAAACGGAATCTAGACCCCGGACGATACCGGCGTCGTTGACCTCATAGGTCGCATACGCTAAATAAGTCATTCTTACTTCATCTAGGTTAATTTTAGCGGAAAATTTGAAATTTTTGGTTTTTTATTTCATGCTAAACATCATAGGCATTCTTAAATCAACTATCTAATATAGATATAATCAAATGAAAGAAAAAGTTCATAATTGCATCAAACGTATTCTTGCCAAAAATGCACCAATACAAGGTCTGAAATGAAAGTGGAATGAAACACTAGTGGAACATTGTCCACTATCTAAAGCCTACATGTAATATAGATAATAACGATGCACATCCTCTAAAGAATAAGGCCTACCAAGTCCGAATGAAAGCTCCACGTACGGATAGCTGCAATCTCAAACTAATAAGCTCTAACATCCACCTGTGCTTGCACCTCAAAATATAGAGTTGTATGGGATTAGTACACACTTGTACTAAGTATGGGTATAGGAAGGCACACACAAAGGACATGCATGAGTAAGAATATATCTTCCATTATAACATGATTATGAAAAGCCAAGTTAGTGGACTTGCCAAATTGGGATTAGGAAAGTTAGTGAGCTTTCCAAATTTGGATTAGGAAAGTGAGTGAGCTTTCCAAATTTAGATTAGAGAAGTCATGCCATGCGGGTAACATGCATCATCATACTTATCGTATTGCACGCAACACATAACATCCTACACATAGCACATAACATGTTGCATATATCACATAATGTATTTCATATCATTCATTCATATGCCTTAAGACCTTAGAATCTTGAAACTGACATTAAGACTTCCCAAAATGAGGACTCAACATATGGGACCTCAATTAGGGAGACTTCTTTTGAAAACACAGAGTCTACTTCATTCATTCATATGTACTTCATTTCATTCATTTCATAGGCTAGTGTAAACATCAGCTATACATAGGATGTACTTTAAGACATTCATCGGGTTCGCTGTGCAATAATCAAGAATGACCTAGAGTCATTACTTACGTCTAGCTCACCTCTTGATCATCATATCCTAATACCTTTGGTATCATTCATTTTATTATGTGCACAATTTGAGGCTGACATCATTCATTAATTGGGAACTTTAACTTTAACCGACATAGATCATGTGAGCATCATGAAATCCAGTGTCTCCCCCAAACAATAAAGAGGTGGAATCACCGGCCAAAGTGACCCAAAACATGCTAGCGTACATGGGAATTGAACCCCGCAAGATCCCTATATTGGCAGTATAGGTTCAAAGACTTGGAGATATAAGGAGACCCATACCTGGAATGCCGGATAGTCGCATCTCATGAGAGTTATGTGAACCTCTCCCCTTTCACAAAGAACGCATCACAACTCATAGCTATTTTGTTGGTGCTCTTATAAAGTTCCATTACATTAAATTCTTACGTCATGGATGGTGGATTCTAGTATGAGGACATAATATCTCAATAGATGATTTCTCATCTCATAATTATTATTAAGTGTATATTGACCTCAATACATTGATTAGAGTTTTCATAGAGACTGTCTCTTCATTAACTTTACTTTCTCATAGGTGAGTACGTTGTGGTAACATTTACTTAGGCTCAGTTGAGATTGCTCTCATCATTTACATTAGCCTCATATCTTGTTGTCACCTCATTCATTAACATTAGCACATTTGGTCTTCATAATTACTCACCCCTTTTTACGTGAATGTTCATTTTATCATATTTCAATGCACTTGGCCATTTAGTGTGTTTCACACTCTTACTTAACCCTTCTATGGTTTCATCATTTCATTGTTCATTTCATCATTTCATTGTTCATTTCATCATTTCGTTATTAATTTCATCATTTAATTACATACATCTTAGGTTCACTTATTTTTAAATGTATGCTAGACTTATGGGTCTATACATAGAAGCCATGAGGCTACATTGATAGTTCACTTAAGTGATTCATATCTTCCTAAGATTATGTGGTACAAGTCTTATGCATCTTGTATGTATGCCAAGATCTCGATTTCAATCAAAGGGGTCAACATTATTCTTGAATATTTAATTCACGTATGACTTATGTATCAATACGGGATTTGGACAAGGGAACCCGATTTCAAATCCCTTGGACAATACTTAAATTTTATTATTAATTTTTATTTGATCTAAGCGTCTTCGGGACACAAGATCGAGCCCCAACGCCTTCATTTTTTTCCTTTAATTATTCTCTTCAATTTTCGCTCAATGGGACTGAGAGGATGTGGAATCAAACCCCCACAACCTCATTTACTTTTAGTTTCCAATTCTTTTAATTTCTCTCCTTTGTCCAACGGGGTGTGGGTTCAAACCCCCACAACCCCACTTTAATTCTTCTCCTTAATTTCCCTTGGTTCTGCCTAGAGGTTGTGGGTTCGATTCCTGTGTGACACACCCTTTATTTTTTCTTTTAATTTTCTTAAGTTGACTGAGAGGTGGTGGGTTTGAATTCCACTTTTCTCATTTCTTATTTTCATAATTCATTTTCAAGCAAAGGGCATGGGTTCGAAACCCACATGTCAGATTCCCTTTTTTCTCATTTTATTTCATTGATTTTCAATATGGGGAGGTCATGGGTTCAATCACCAATGATCTCACATATTTAAATTCATTTTTTCAAAGAATGAAAATCCCCATAGTTTGGCCGAAACTCATTAACAAGATGCTGGAAATATTTGCTGCATATTTTGTCACTTATTTAACATTAACTATTTAGACGTTTTAAGTAGTTTTTAATGAGTTCTTTAGTTGGATTTTAAAGATTTCATTCGATAAAGAATTGCACTCAAATCAGCATCTTTACATCACTTATGAACATCACGATTTACATAAACATGCGTACATAAAATACAAAGAAGTAACATCATATTTTAGAGCCTTACACCCGAGGCATAGAATTATTGTTCACATTGCACACACGTATACATAGTTTCAAATCACATAGATGATACTTTATACAATTTTAAACACACAAACATGAACCTAGTCATCACTTAAACTCAACACATGCCTAATATTTACATCAAACATATCCAACCTGCGAATCATTGGGAGCTAGTGACAGGGACATGCAACGGGGAACAACCTTAGTTTTCGAATTTAATATACTGAACCTTAGGGGTCTCTTGGGAATGGGACCAAGAGAGAAGAGAACCCATTCCTTTTTGAAGTTCAAACCATTACTTACTTCCCAAAAGATTCCCCAAACACACCTCCAACACTGAAAGTTCAACACCCCACTCGACGGAAAACCATCTATTTACCTACGTGATTGAATAACGTTTGTTTTTCTTATATTTTCGTGTGAGTTCTTCAAGTGTGAAGAATCTTGGTACATTTTCTGTTAAGGAATGTTATTTGGCAAAGATAAACTTGAATAGGAGAAGAGACATTGAACGTGAAAGTGAGATAGACGTGAGAGAGTGAGAGTTTTATTAGACTTAGAAGTCTAGTTTAGGACTTAGTCAAATAAGGTTTTTATTAAATGATAAAAAATCTGATTTCCTTTTTATTTTAAATCACCTAATAAATAATAAATATAAATTAATTACATTACTTTACCAACTTAAATAAAAACAAATTTAATTCATTGCTTTCACCTAGGTTCGAACCCGCGTGGAGCAAGACATCACTCGAAGAGCCAAATTTTGGCCCTCTCTCCCCAAAATACCCCTCCACCTTATTAATTAAATAATAAATTGTATATTTAGGGTAATTACGATACTACCCTTATCCTAGAAAAATAACATTTCACCCCTAGATCCTCCAAACTTAAGATTTCCTCTTTTATGTCTGGTAAAGACTCATCCGGGTAAATCATTATATTCGGGAGCCCTACATGGCTGGACCAAACCTTTCGTAGCTCAACTAACTCACCAAGATAGTTATCTTGGCTGTTTTAAAGGTTCAGAGGTCTTCTATAAGGTGCATCAACCCATGTGAACCCGGTCTAATCGTAGGCATTCTAGACACATTAAGCATTACTTAGCATATCATTTTTTAATGCTGTTACAGTACACACAAACAAGAAACTCTTGGTGATCCTCTCCCACCATAGAAAAAAAAAGAAGAGGTTTCATTCTCAAAATATCTCTCAATCTTGAGGTCATAGTACTCTCCATAGCATTCACCCCAGGCTCAATATCTCTAGTCACATGAGTTGTCATTGGTCGGGCTAGGGTAAAAAGAGAATCTCTAATCTCCCCATTTGTCATGTACGGGTAATAACCGGAACCTCATTACAAGAACCTCCAATAGACACTTGATCACCTTGGGGAGGAACTTGAGCATCTAGAGGAACTTGAGCTCCTTGTGGAGCTAGTCCACCCTTGGGAACTTCTTCATGCACCCCTTGCTCTTCCAACCTTATAGAAGCTATCCTTCTTGTAGTCATATCCTATAAACAAAAGGAAAAAAATAAGGACACTCATAACTTTCAACTCTACGAAACGACACAAGAGTAGAGAAGAAGGGAAATTCTATAGTCCATAGTCTTTTGCTCATAGATGTGTCGTGACTAACAACGATGAACAAGACTCTGCTAGACGTGGCTGATTGAGACTTTCTGATTCCTAAGACTTCTTCCATAACCTATGCTTTGATACAATTTTTGTTATGATTCGAGAGCACACCTTAAAAGTTATGGCATTCCTTCGAATCGCAACATAGCGTACCTGACCTATCCTTGATCTTGTAAAAGACCTTAGACATCATTTATCGGATACAAGTATGAAGAGTAGTGCCGAATTAAAACTTTTCAAACAAATAATATCGCAAAACATCTTTCATAGAAAACGTAAAGAATTAGGCTAATTCTCATTGTTACCATCTTAGACACAAATATCATGGGATACGGCCCATATAATTAAAATATAGAAATACTAAGTCTATCAAAATTCTTTAATGAGAAAACTATATATAATGATGTTGTTGGATCTATTGAGGACATACTAACACTTGCTTGAATGAAAGGCTAGGATAAAAGCTTCACTTCACCAACTCCTCTCAAATTTCACCTACACCTTTAGAGATAGAAAAATATATGGAATTAATACATTGCATGCACAAATATTGCATAATGCATAAAATAATGATAAAAGGGACCGCCTATAGAACCTCTCCTACCAAAGGTAATTATTCTAAGGGTCACTTGAGTGAGTTATGAAGAGACCGCCTATAGAACCTCTCCAAGCCTACCTAAGCAATCCTCAAAGCTACTCTGGCTAGATACATTTTCATTAACATAACTTTAATCAAGTCATTATGTTCATTAGATCACTTAAGAGACGTTAACTAATTAAGGACTTTCACATAATGGTCTTGGAGATGACCTAGGGAACCTACATACTAACATCTTAATAGCCTACCCGTGCAATGTCTATATAGAGTTCCACTCCACTACCTAAACTTCATAGTAATAATACAAAACTAGCATGTATCCCACATGATGAGAATAGGAAATAACTGACATAAACCATACTTGATAAGCATGGAATCCGGAGTGAACCCTACTCCGATAAAGGGTGTTATACTTGCCAATGGTAGAACTAGGACACAACCCATGTTGGCGCATGATTAAGGAATATCGAGGGTTTCTTTGTAATCTATACTCTCATCATACCTCTAGAGTCACTCCCAAATCATACTCTCTCGGTGCTAGCCTTTGTTATCATAGAGTAATTCAATAACTTAGTATATGAAGAGGTTTCATATCTTGTTCATAACCAAGTCATAATACACCATACAAAAGAGTTCCCCAAGGGATGCCTTACAATGAAATAAAGGATAGCTCAATGACATTCCTAACGATGATTTCATGATGTTCCATTCAACAACCCCTAAGTCCATCATTCACACAAGAAGGATACTGTTATGTCTTTCCACTAAATGGATCTTATAACCTTCTTTATAAAATGTTCCACATAAATGACCTTCTTAACAATAATCACGATCATATTCCTTTCATTCATATACATTCATGACAAGGTGCTTTAGCCTACTATTGAAGAGTCATATTCACATTCTTCCTGTATCAAATAAGGGACATAGGTCTACCAAAATAAGACACACTTCATTATCATCTTAACACACGTACAGTATCATTCAAGTAGTCCATACGGACAACTAAGCATACTTACAACCACCCTACACACTACTATATAAAATCAATATAATCCATCACAATTCTTATATAATCTATTAGGAAGCATCGTATTTCAACTTCGCGTATACACACATGAAGTCATCACTATAGACTATATATTCAATTAAAAGCGCACATTCTTTGTCCTCACATATACACATAAGTCATATATACCTTTAAAATAGTTCACATATTAAAGTTATAACATAATAATATCATAATTCATAAAGTAATGTTGATAAGGCAATATTATTTCTCAATACTAAAAGTAATGCCGACGAGGCCACATTATTCACAAGTAAAGCACATAAGCACCGCCACAATAATTGGACCATACAAATAATCATCATAGTTCAAGACCTATACTACACAATATAGAGAAGGTTAGGTAAACATACCACCATTCCAATCTCAAAATTTCAATCTACAATTCAACCAACTCAATACATCAAGGCTCTTACCAATAATCATAGTCACCAATTTATATAAATACAATATACAATGAATCCAAGATAATACAATATGTATTTATCACTTTATGATAGACTACATACGATTTTACCATGATTTTTTTCATAATTCAATAGACCACGTCAAACTACACAAGAAATCAACCCTACGAGACATGATCAAATCACCATAATAAAGTATAAATAAGGATTTCATGATTTGCATGGGTTCATAATTTTTTTTTAACTTAGAATAATAAACTTAACATCAATTCAATCATAAATCATTGATTCAAAACGTTTTATGCAAGAACCAATGGATAGATTTCAATTTAGAAGTTCATCTTTTGAGGAAGTCTTGGAAAACCATTTTGAAGTTTGTCTCCTTAAAGAAAAAAGATTCAAGGATAAAAATCATACCTCAATTGATGATGGGCCACAATATTTAATGTAAATTGATGTAGAAATGAGGATTCAAGATCCAATCTCCCTGCAAGCTTCAATGGTGTTCTAAAGAGTTCTTCTTTTGGTTTGGGGTTTTGATTGGAATAATAACTTTAATATGGGTTCTAGACTTATAAACCTACTTACAATAACCAATATACCTTTAATAAACCATTTAAATTATTTAAGAAAGGCTAGGTAAATTCCAAGCTTACCCTTGAGCAGGGCAAGACTCTACAGGAAATTGCAGGACTGTCGACGGTTCCTCATTGGCGGAATGTCGATGCATCGACGAGCCATACTGGCAAGTCATCGATGGGATCAGAGGACAAATTTTTGGAGCTTAAGATTCTCCCACTATGTTTAAAACTTCCCCCTCCATCTAAGGGGCGTCGGCTGAACTACTGGGCGTCGATTGCCTTCCGTAGGTTGGACTTGTTTTGATAGTTTTTGGAAGCAAGTCGGGTTGTCCTCAAGGACCCTTTGGTTTATCTTTTGGGAGTTTAGCCTGGACTTTTCCAACCAAAATATAGTCTACACATATTTAAAAACCCTCACAAAAATTTCAACCAAAACAAACACATAAAACATGCAAAGGCACACCTAAACGTACAAGCGTCTCATGGCATATCTTTTGAACGTCATGGACGTTCTTTGACGTTTTACCACCAAACATCACCAAACTTTAGACACTTACTATAAGCATCATTATAAAACATTTTAGGACTTTAAAACCTCATGAAACAAGTGTTAGGATCTAGCTTCACCTATGTCATTTGAAAGATGTTAAATTATCATTTATTATAAATTCAAAAGCACATAAAGGGGGACATGAACCTTTCCTCTGAACCTATGGTGGGTTATGATTCAACCAATATATGAAGTTTAGTCACTAAATCCTATACATCAAGTTGTATCCAAAAATAAACTAATCACTTATGGAGTACTCCTCCCTTAATACATAGTTTCCTAACAATACGTAAACAAGGGAGACTCTCCACTTTACAACAAAAGTCTACTGAAATAAAAAAAAAAAATTCTAATAACTAGACATAGTTATTATTACCAGGAAATATATAAAAATGTTCTATTAGTATATTGTACCATTTGTTAACTCTGAAACATATGTATTACATTCTTCTTAATTATTTCTATTGAACTATACTTGAGATAATACAAAATGTACACTCTATTTAGAGGTTTAAGTCCTATTTCTGCAACTCCATCCTCCCCTAAATGTTCCTGCAGATTCTGCTTCCAAAGAATAATATAAAGGAGGTTGTTGAATCATTCTCAATATCTTCCTTCAAGAATTTAGCATTCACTGCTTCTCAAGTATATAGCTTTCTCTTTTTTTGTGTTGCAACTGATTATGAGTATAATAATGTTGAACGATATCATTTTACGGCTATGTTTGTGTAGAAAATATGTAATAGTTTTTAGCTTCTTTGTATGTATGAAAGCACTAAAAAGATTCACATTGAGTAGCAATGTCTTGAAGTTCCTGCACAAATTTTGTAAGCCTCTAAGGAGAATCATAAACCTGCAAAAATCATTAGTTTATTAACTCACAATCTACTTCTAAAATAATATTTTATACCCATGTTGAATGAACCAATTCAACCTATAAGTGGCAGCATGAATTTCTGCTTGGTTATTAGTCCCTTTGCCTAACGGAGTAGCTAATTCAAAGATAAGACTTCAAGTTGCATCCCTGAAAATACCCCCTCCACCAATCTTCCCTTTATTTTGTAGAGCACTACCATCAGTTTAAATTTACAGCTAGGAATAGGGGGAGGTTTCCAATTTATAGAAGTAACATTCAAGTATGTTTGCATTTTTCAACCCTGTTCAAAATCTCTGGCCACTGCACAGGCCGTTGAATATATTAAAATGCAGTACTGAGCATCGGATAGGTCTCTTTGGTTACCAAATGTTTGGCCCTGGTACAGCTGGACTTCTTGTTCCCATACTTAGCTGAAGACCTATTTTTCCACAGAATCTAGCGGATAATAATGGGCAGTGTCACTTCCGAGAATATCCCCTAGATGTAACTAGTGTCGTCGTCTTCTTTAAGGACTAAGACTAGACTCTTAGCTTAGATCATTACATGAATAGGTCAAATTTAGTTGATACTTAAAACTTTTCATTACTTCTACTTGGAGGTTTACATATAACTCTACATACACATAGTATATATATATATCGAGTATACATAGACCCATCATATAGGAAGATTACTTAGTCTTCTACTTTTATTGCACATAAATATATAAAATATAACATAGTCTCAGAATAGCTATCTCATCTTATAACCATCTAATAACATTATATCAAGTTAGGCCTAGCCGTTACATCAATGAAAAAGATCACATGTAGGTCATACAACGTTTAATATCCAAATGAAAAGGAAAGAAACATAAGAATCTTAATACTAAAAACAACATCATGGTTTGATAGTGGCATCACCCTCGGTAAATGAGGACCTACCCTACTTGAATGATTAAGAAATCTAAGTCTTCTTCAATATCGTATCCAAAAGCCCTTCAGTGACCGGAAACCTAAATATTAGGGAAAAGGAAAAAATGGGGTTAGTACACTTGTAGTAACTATGAGTCCATATGTACATATATCATGAAAACATTCTAAAGGGACATTTCATTTAGAATGCATTTTGCCTTGAACACCTTGATGCACATTCAACAAGACTATACCAAATCACTTAGGCATATTCATTAAGTCATAGGCATGTACATCACAAGACCAACAACATTAAAGATAGTCAATTAAACATGCATATCATGTAATAGAATACATAGTCAAGTGACTCTATCATCACGTCCTAAATAACCAAAGTCATTAATAAGAGTACATTTCGTCACAACCAAAGTAAGACAATTACCCATGAACACGTATCAAGTCATGAAGTGCAATGACCAAGCAAAGCCCCACAACCTTAATAAATCAATTAACACAACAAGAATCAAGACAACCATCCCACTTCACTTAGCATAAAATTTAAGTGTACATAGCATAATACTTTAACAATATAAACCAACAGATATTCATAAGTGACACAAATAAAATATAGTATCAACAATGTGCAAGTTCACCATATACATATAATGTACCATTATAAACATATTCATACATAAGATCATCCTCCTAAGACTCCCTTCAAGGCTAACTAGTGCATTGTTTAGGTAGAGTTCCTTACCCCTACCTCGACTAAGATAAATCCCTTAGGTTATCCTAGTTAGAGTTCAGTCCTTTAATTCATTTTACCTTTTGCGAACATCTTTCCATAACCGACATAGACCACATGAGTTAATGTGGAATCCGGTATCATGGAACCCTACACCGAAAGAAGGCGGACTACTCGCTAAGTTAGTACCAAAACATGAACATAGCAACTAAGTTGATCCACTAGCTAGTGTTCCGATGGGGGCAACATAATTCAATAACTAGGAGATATAGTTGGGACCCTCTTTATGCTACATGTATTGTAGTTTCCAATCTAAAGAGTACATTAGTGATCGTACCTTCCTATGTGGGAAAGGATACTCCTCACTCTAGTTCACTCGGTGCTAAGCTAGAGTCCTTTTTGAAATGTCTTTAATGTCTGTATTAATCATTATAGCATATTTTAGGTTATAGGGTCTAACCCTTGTAAGATTATCATCATCATCATAGCTCAATAAGAATTGAATGAGTATAATCCTTTGATTACAATTCATATAAGTGATGTTAGCATATTATTATTTTCATATTATGACAAGGCACATTGGTAAATCATTCATTATCCTTATAACATTTACATCTTAGCCAACACCTCACAAACCATAGTCAATACATTTCAATTCAACATCATACCACCATATCAATCTAAATACAAATCATACTCCAATTCAACATCATGAATTAATCATAATTAACCATAATTTGAACTAAATAATAGGGATTACAAGACTTACCAAGTCTCGTTCATAATTCATCATTAAAGTCTTTCCATCAACCCTTAAATCAACCCAATTAGGGTATAACATCATCATAATTCAATGATTAATATGATAACAGGCTTAAGAGAATCACTACATCAAAATTCAATACTAATTCATAGCTTAAGACAAGAAACATAGGTAAATTGATAACATACTTCATAACCTAGATCACTTCTCAAGAACTAGTATGAAAGGACTATAAATCAACCCAATTCATTCATGATTACTATAAAAACAACATCTAGAAATAATTCAAACAATAAAAAAATTTATTGAACAAAAAATGATTTAAATTACATTTTAATATATTCATAATATTCAAAAGAAATCATAAACAAACCAATTCATAACATTATTTTCGAGATTAGATGAAACCCACTTGAAAACTCAACTTTGGAAATCAATTTGATGGAACCCTTTGAGCAAAGAGGTCTTAAAGGTGAAAGATATTCCTATACCTTACTAATTGATGAAGATTGATGGTGAAAATTGACTCCTTTAAGCCCTTAAATCCTCCCCTATCTTGGTCTTCGGTGGAGTTCTTCACTAGAGAGAGAAAGAAGAGAAAAGGAAGAGCGGTTGGGGTTTGTGAGTTATGAGAGTTTTGATTAATCGATGGTTGTTACTCCCAGCAATATGTTCCGAGACTATTCAAAATGACCCTTCAAAGATTTTTGTTAAGTGTCCATCGACGAGTGGCATCGACGCCCCATCAATTCACCAAAAACATCTCCGTTGCATCCGTTTATGACACTGTTACTTGATATCTTTTACCAACTATTGCAAGGGTCCTTCTCTAGGGCCGCCCTTGGTTGGTCCTTGGGGAGTCGTACCCGGACGTTTTGACTATGAATCAACTTAAACTCATGTTCGACACCATTCTACCAATTATCATCATTTTCCGACTTCAAAAAGCTAGTAAAATAGGCTAAGAAACGCTAGTACCTCATTGAACTAGTTTCCGGATGTCATGGACGTTCTTGAATGTTTTGGTTTCTAGGCATCTTAATTGACTTATATTTATTAAAATGGACCAAAAGAATGTGTCTACACCTTATGAAACATATGTTATTCTCAAGAACATGTCTTGGATTTTTAAAATATTACATTATACATCCCCTTAGGAACATTCATCCACGAATGAAACTAAAAATCTATTGAATTCACGACATTCTCAAATTGGAACACGGTGTACTCCACCTCTCCGAAGGTCTTATACAAGCCTTTTCATACCATACATTGCATACATGTATGAAAAGAAATGCGAAATTAAAACTTTTCACACGAAATAATAATACTTCAATATATCTCTTTTATAGAAAAAAATATAATGAAAATCTAAGTCTCAAAGTTGCCATGTTAGACATAAGCATATATTTGGACACGTCCTATACTTCAACATATAGGAAATAGCTAAGTCTATTACAATAATTTCAACATGGAAATGTAAACATAAATATGTACATCGAATCTTATGTGGACATACCAAAATCTATACTTGAATGAACACTAACCCAAGCTTCAACTTCGAGACTCCTCTTAAATTCCAACTTCGAGACTCATCTAAAAGGCCACCTACACCTTTAGAGATAGACAAAAAGTATGGAATTATTACTAACACTTGTACTAAGTATGGCATAATGCATCAAACCATCATAAACGGACATTTGTATAAAACATGCTCTTTTTTATTAAAATATCACAAGATAAGTATAAGATCAAAATTTTACACCTTTGAAACATATAAGATACCACATAAACATTTTATCAAATATTGAAGAATGTTACAGTGAACTAAGTTCAACTTCAGATTGACCTCTTTATGCTTGCAACATTCTGACCAAAGGTTATCTTGAGACTCAATTAAGTGAGAAGAAGAGAGACCACCCATACACCTTCACTAAGCACATCTAAATGATTATTAAGACTACCTAAGATAAGATAAATCTTACTTCATTTGTTAAACTCCCCATAGAATTACCTATATAAGAAATGAATAGACCGCCCATACACCCTCTACTAGCCTATCTAACCAATCCTCAAAGCTACTCTAGATAAGTACCTTTTTAATTTACATTCCTTTACTTGAGCCATTATTTTCATTAAGTCATTAGAAAACATTCCATCTATTATAGACTTCACATAATGGTCTTGGAAAGACCTAGAGACTCACATACTAAAATCTTCAAAAGTCTAGTCGTGCTATGCCTAGATCGCGTCCCATTGCACTACCAATACTTCCTAGTAGTTATCCAACACTAGCATGTATCCCACATGATGAGAATAAGAAATAACAGACATAGACCATACTAGCTAGGCATCGAATCCAAAGTCATAAACCTACTCCGATGAAGGGTGTTTTACTTGCCAATGGTAGAACAAGGACACATCCCATGTAGGCACATGGTTAAGGAATATCAAGGTCATATATGAACTTTAGTCTCATTCTAAAGTAGAGATGCATTGTACTCTATTCTCCTTCTTAAGTAGAGTTGTACCATAACATATTCACTCGGTGCTACCCATTGATCTCATGGAGTAAATTCATTAAAAAGGGGCATATGAAAAGGTATAATATGTTAGTCAGTACCTAGTCATCATAAAACTACCAAAGATAGGTCCACTAGGGCATCCTCTCAATGGTCTATAAGGATAAATCATTCTTTACCTTCTCTCTCTATAGAAGGTTCCACATATTAGTCATGCTTAGAAGGGCAAAATCTTAGGTCCACCGATCCTAGTCTTTCATACAACATTCATCCATACACATATAAGACAAAGGTGTCTAGGCGTACTAAGTCAAGATGTTCACTTTCATAATTGTACATGTATCAAGTAAGGGACAAAAGTCTATGAAGACAAGACACAACATAAATTACTTTACTTCATATTGCATATCATTCTTTGAAGCCCTTAGAAATAACCCTTATCAGTTTTATGTCATCCTATACATAACTATAACATAATCAATATAACTATTATAGACTCATATAGACAAGTAGGCACAATCGTGCATCAACTTCAAGACAACACACATAAACACATTATCATAGTCTAACATGATCTCATAACAATCACAAACCTTCACATATTACTAGTATGTAGATAGATATGATCATACTTCACATAATCTCCTATACAAATCAACATAATACATCAAGTACTACCGACAAGACCATGATCATCATCATACATCAAGTAACGCTGACAAGGCCACCTCAATTGCAAGTAAATGATATAGCACTGCCACCATAAGTGGACCATACCAATCACAACATATGAAATCTTATTAACATAAAATAAAGAGAATTAGGGTAGCGTACCACCAATCGATTCTCAGCATTTTAATCCATAGCTAAATCATCCAATTTAATACAACAAGGCCCTTAACCATGACCATTAACATCAATTCAATACAAAAATAATAATAGTAAATGAATATAGCCAATTCAATATAGATTTATTAATCAAATACCAATTATACATCAATTCAATACAATTCTTGCATCATTCAATAGCCCATAGAAAACTACACTATAATTCATAAGTACAGAGACAAAATCACTTCACCCATAAATTAGTCAAAATAAGAATTGCATGGTTTGCATGGGTTCATAGGAATAAAAGGTTTAAAACATTGCATAACATCAATTAAATCCTAAAACATTGATTTAAAACCTTTTATGCAAGAACCCATGGCTAAATTATGAAATTGGACAATTCATGTTTTTTATCTTCTTTAAAAATCATTGTAAGTGACTCCTTGAAGAAAGAGATATCAAGGTACCTTAATTCTGATGAAAAATCCACAAGATTGATGGAGAAAAACTTGTCAAACCTATCTTCTTCCTTGGAGATTCCAACCTTCAACAATGGAGGTTTTGGAGAGAGTGAATGGAGAGGTTTTGTTTTTGGTTAAGAGTTTTCCTTTAATTGGTGAGTTAGGGGTTTAAGTAGGTCCTATAACCGTCCATAATGCAACCTTAAATTATCCAAAAAACCCTGCATTTATTGGACAAATTAACTAACTCAAATTTGACTTAAAAACGACGTAACGAAATCTAAGACTTTACCGCGCGTCGCGGAGACAATTCCTTATCTTATGTTTCAAAATTTTTTTGACAGAATGGTTTGGGACATCCCCGCGTTGCAGGGAAAGAATTTTCCCCACTGCGTGACAGCTGCGCGTCGCGCAGCAGCATGACAAATCTTGCTGCTTGGCAGCGTCGCTGGCTCATGTATAGGTCCTATTTGGGAACCCTTTTGATGGTCCCCGATGCGTCTTTCAAAGACTTTTCGACCCTTTGTATATCAGGTTACGTGTAGGAACCCTCGGTACTGACTTTGACCTTCAAAAATTCCCCAAAACATCACTACAAAACACAAAGACACACTACTTCAACTTCGACTAGTTTCCGAACGTCTTGGACGTTATTAGATTTTTGACCTCCAAATACTTCCAATTTTTATATAATGCCTAATATATCTATTTTTTACCATTTTATGACTCTAAAATATCATGACACAAGTGTTAGGCTCTAGGCCAACCTAGGTCATTTTGAGGGTGTAACAATACTCTCCCACTTGGACAACATTCGTCCTCGAATTACACTTGCCAACCTTGAACATTTTTAAGAGTTAAGACTTAAAGAATAGAAGCACAGAAAATATCACTTAGTATACCATACACATATATAGGAGGAACATCAATTTCACATATAAAGTGACTCATAACACAACAAGAAGGTAGGAACTACATGTACAACTCATCATGCAGTAAGACTCACATTTTCATTTCATATAGGAGGAACTTCCTTCTCCACGTATAAACATGCTTATATACATCAATTCTATACACATCATAACCATTTTTCATGAAATAAAAGTTTAGTCAAAATTTAAAAATCTTTAAAGTGAGCACAATTTCTTTACAGCGAAACAAGCTCAACTTTAAAAAAATGCAACTCTTAAGAAATTTATGATGGAAGCATGTAAATATGAGAGATTAAACCATATAAACTCAATCTATAAAATAATCGTAACTTCATTACATGCACAATGCAAGGAATCAATGAAATTTATTTTCAACTAGACTCATAAACACAATGCAACATGCAACATGCTACTCTGACATTCCATTTGTCAAGCTTGATTTGAATAGTAGAGATGAGACAACAATCTACAACCCGAATTCTCTCCATACTCCCCCACTTAGAAGGAACTCATATAACTAAAGAGAGAAAACTATAAATTACCGGCATCATTATCATTATCCGTTTTTGTTCCTTTGGCTCGGAGAGCATAGAAGCGATTCCTCTTTGGAGAACCACCATCTGGAACATTAGGAGGAACTTGCTTAGCTTCTCTTCCTCTAGCCGCAATAGTATGACCATCTCTCACCTTGTGATCATCATCCTTCCCAAAACCAAAGTGTCACGACCCAACCCGATGGGCCGTGACTAGTGCCCGTTTTGGACACCCACATACAAACCTGCTAAGTATAACCAACTGAAACTAAGACAATATGGAATTTAATCAAATCAAGCCAACCCCAACGTCATATATATATAAGAGGACCTGTCTCATAAGGAGTCATAACCATTCAACCATAACAGCATACGCGAGCCGACAAGGCCGCCACTATTCAAAGCATAATAACATACGTATGCCGACAAGGCTGCCACTACACAATACACAATGATGTACGCAGCCGACAAGGCTGCCCCTGTACAAGCGGACATCCCAAACAAACCATGTCCAGACCATTATCCAAAACATATATATACAACCCACATAATGTCCATAGACCTCTAAGAGTACATTAGTGAAACTCGACGGGACAGGGCCCCGCCATACCCATAGACGAGCAAAAGACTACACAAAAGTTATGTACCAAAACGACTGGGCTCCGGAACAGTGGAGCTCTCCCAATCAGCAGAGTAGATATCCTAGGCGGGAGGATCACCGAACTGTGCGTCTACACCTGCGGGCATGAAACGCAGCCCCCCGAGGAAAGGGGGGTCAGTACGGACAATGTACTGAGTATGTAAAGCATAAGGTAAAGATGACAGGATACCAATATGGCAAGTCGAAACAAAATATCGCTACACATATACCCTTTTAAGTGAAAATCATGCATATATTTAACATTTAAGGTGCCCAGCTTCCCTAGTAAGGGGCTCGGCAAAATAATCATCACGTCATCTCCGTCATCATCATCATCATAACCATCCTCATCACCAATCATATATATAATATACATACCCGGCCCTCTAGTGAGGAACTCGGTGACATATGCAAGAAACTCCGCACGAACATTACCCGGCCCGGGACTCGGTGAAATGATAAATGACTCTATGCACGAGCAGAATATTATGAGCAACCATATGCAATTAAAATCATTTCTTATAACTCAATAGAACAATCAACGTGAACCAGCAAGGAGTATTACCAAAGATTAATGTTTTATCAAGATTATGAACCTTTAATACGATATGGAAACGTAAAATCTCAATGACTCTAAGAAGCACTACCATAGATATTAGAGATCATCATAGCCTTAAACATAGCCGATATATAGAGGAATAATTGTGGAAGCAAGAATATACGTCACTTAGACGCTCTAGAGATAAGTATCAAATCTGTCCGTTATTCGCTTATTTTTAAAAGTCATGCCAAACAAAGAAAGAAGGGACAACGTTACATACCGAATAATCGAGCCGCACGTCCAATATTTACTGCTCAAGCTATTAATCTATAACAAGCAACAATCGTGCCGCAATTAGATAAACATCGTGCTTTACTTTCTTGTAAGCTAGCTAATAATCTAACGAAAATTCGGCAGCATTTCCCCTGTTTTCCTTACTTCGTCCCAATCCGACAACAATCCAAATTATCTACAGCAATACCAATAACACATATAACCCAAAGAATCATATTAAACAGCCCCCTCCCCAAAACAGTTCCGTCTCAGCAACCATAGCAGCGAAGCAACGACACACCGAGCGATAACTCGTTTTATAATTCGCAACACATCTACCTTATCGTATTCATCCTTTGGAGTATATACTCATAATCACATTCAACATATACATAATGCCAAAACAGAATTTTCCTGCAGTTTGCTTTAATCAAAACAGCCCAAGCACCAACACGACACCACTAATAATCCGATTATGGTTTCCGTTCATACTTAGCACATTCAATAACTAAAACAAACTTCCTAAGCTACTGGTCACGCCCCCTTCTTAAAATTAATGGATAATTAACAAGGGTATTCTAAAGAATTAACACACCAAACAAGGAGATTACTAACCAAATTATTTGCAGCTGCTGGCCAAGAGTTGCAGGGTTGGTTTCTCCATTTCCATGGCTG
This sequence comes from Solanum pennellii, assembly GCF_001406875.1. Taxonomy (NCBI): domain Eukaryota; kingdom Viridiplantae; phylum Streptophyta; class Magnoliopsida; order Solanales; family Solanaceae; genus Solanum; species Solanum pennellii. Next base: position 34,448,767 of record NC_028641.1, read on the forward strand.
CCTAAGACAAGTGGTGAAGAAGAAGATGATATGCAGCAATGCATTTCACCACTTTATTTAGCATGGAGTGGATTTCTCCACCTCATTTAATAGTATGAAGTGGAGGCAGCCCCCCTCTACACCTGTCCACTAAGGCCAGCCCACAATCTGATCCCTTTTTAATTTTTGCCTTGAGTGGTGGGGCCCACTGGATTAAATTAATCCTAATCAGCCACCAATTATGAGTGGTGGGGCCCATTGGATTAAATCAATCCAAATTAGCCACTAATTAATCCCTCACTTAAAGTTAATGGCACTTACATTAGCCAACTCATACTTAATATCACATTTGGAAATAACATCCTTGCCTAATATTTCTTTACGTCTTCTAGATCACGATGCGCACTACGTATAAAAAAAAATACGAGGCATAACATCCTTCCCCCCTTAGGAACATTCGTCCTCGAATGTTAAGTTAGCGTCTTGCAAAAACAAATTCCAGCGAGGTCTCTCTAAAAGTTATACCTATCAACCTGCATTCCGTAACTTACAGATGCCTCACAGCTACATAATCTCATTATCTATCAATATAGTCAAGCCAGAAATTGAATTACCTGCAGGTACGGGGAACAAGTAAGGATACTTATTCTTCATTTCGTCTTCCGCTTCCCAAGTCATCTCCTCCCTATTGTTATTTTGCCACAACACTTTGACGGAAGCCACATCCTTAGTACGTAACCTTCTAACCTGACGATCAAGTATAGCCACGGGTTTCTCCTCATATGACAACTCCTCTGTTACCTGAATATCATCTACAGGGAATACTCTAGAAGGATCACCAATACATTTACGTAGCATCGATACATGGAAGACTGGATGTACCGCCTCCAAATCAGATGGTAGACCCAACTCATAGGCAACCTTGCCTATCCTACGAACAATCTGATAAGGCCCAATGTATCTCGGACTGAGCTTCCCCTTCCTGCCGAATCTCATCACACCCCTCATGGGTGATACCTTCAGGAATACCCAGTCACCAATCTGAAACTCCAAATCTCGACGCCGATTATCTGCATATGACTTCTGTCGACTCTGGGCTGCTAATAATCTTTCTTGAATAAGCTTCACCTTGTCAACAGCTTGCTGAATCACATCCGGACCTATTAACTTAGTCTCGCCAACATCAAACCAACCAATGGGTGATCTGCACTTCCTCCCATATAAGGCCTCGTACGGTGCCATCTGGATACTAGAATGGTAGCTATTGTTATAGGCAAACTCAATGAGCGGCAAGTGGTCATCCCAACTACCTTTGAAGTCAATAATACAGGCCCGCAACATATCTTCTAGTGTCTGAATAGTACGCTCAGCCTGCCCATCAGTCTGAGGGTGAAATGCTGTGCTAAGGTTCACCTGTGTCCCCAATCCCTTCTGAAACGATCTCCAAAAGTTGGCTGTAAATTGAGCTCCTCTGTCTGATATAATGGACGTGGGAACCCCATGAAGTCTCACTATCTCCCTGACATATAACCTCGCATAATCTTCAGCCGAATAAGTAGTCCTGACTGGAAGAAAATGGGCCGATTTCGTCAGCCTATCTACAATAACCCATATAGAGTCATACTTCCGTTGAGTGCGAGGTAAGCCTGTAATGAAGTCCATATTAATCATCTCCCATTTCCAAGTCGGGATCTCTATCTCCTGTAATAATCCACCAGGCTTTTGATGTTCGATCTTGACTTGTTGACAATTCGGGCACTGAGCAACAAACTCCGCTATGTCCTTTTTCATGCCATCCCACCAATATAAGCATCTGAGGTCATGATACATTTTCGTTGACCCTGGGTGAATAGAATAACGGGCAGAGTGTGCCTCTCCCATAACCTGCCGTCGTAGCCCCGCAATATCGGGTACACACAATCTGCCTTCATATCGTAACACTCCGTCAGGTGTAACCTTAAATGGGGTCTTTTCCTTTTGAAGAGCTGCATCTCTATACTGTGCCAGAATAGGGTCCTTGTATTGGTGTCTCTTTACCTCATCTATGATTGAGGACTCAGCAACCTCTCGAATAGAAACTCCACTATCTTCTGAATTAGCCAGACGGACTCCAAGGCTGGATAGCTGCTGAATCTCCCGAACCATCTCCCTCCTTTCTGGTTGTACATCTGTCAAGCTACCCATGGACTTACGGCTAAGAGCATCTGCTACAACATTCGCTTTCCCTGGATGATATAAAATATCAACATCATAATCCTTTAGCAACTCTAACCACCGCCTCTGTCGTAAGTTCAGCTCCTTCTGTTTAAAGATATATTGGAGACTCTTATGATCTGTATAGATGTCCACATGGACACCATATAAATAATGCCTCCATATCTTCAAGGCATGAACCACGACTGCTAACTCCAGATCGTGAGTAGGATAATTCTTTTCATGCTTCCTAAGCTGTCGGGAGGCATAGGCTATAACTTTGCCATGCTGCATCAATACACATCCTAGCCCAACACCCGAAGCATCACAATAAATAACATAGCCGTCTGGTCCCTCCGGAAGAGTTAGGACTGGAGCTGTAGTCAATTTGTCTTTCAATAGCTGGAAGCTTCGCTCACAAGCATCAGTCCACTGGAACTTGGCTGCCTTTTGAGTTAGCCTTGTCAAAGGCGCTGAAATTGAGGCAAACTTTTCTACGAATCTCCTGTAATATCCTGCTAACCCCAGAAAGCTGCATACCTCAGTAGGTGTCGTAGGTCTGGGCCAAGTCTTTACTGCCTCAATCTTCTGCGTGTCTACCCGAATACCATCAGCTCCAATAATATGCCCCAAGAATGCCACTGAAGTCAACCAGAACTCGCACTTAGAAAATTTAGCATACAACTTCTGGTGCTGAAGCACCCTAAGTACCGTCCTTAAATGATCTGCATGCTCCTCTTCTGAACGTGAATAGACCAGAATATCGTCTATAAATACAATAACAAACATATCAAGGAATGGTTTAAATACTCGATTCATTAAATCCATGAACACCGCTGGAGCATTAGTCAGCCCAAAAGACAGCACTCTAAACTCATAATGCCCATATCGGGTCCGGAATGCCGTCTTTGGAATATCTGCCTCCCTTACCCGCACCTGATGATAACCTGACCGCAAGTCTATCTTTGAAAAACACTTTGCACCCTGCAACTGGTCAAATAGATCGTCAATCCTTGGGAGGGGATACCTGTTCTTTATTGTTACTTTGTTCAACTGCCTATAATCAATGCACATCCGCAGCGACCCATCCTTCTTCCTCACAAACAGTACCGGTGCTCCCCAAGGTGACGTACTAGGCCTGATGAAGCCCTTTTCTAGCAAATCCCTCAATTGCTCTTTCAATTCTTTCAACTCAGCAGGTGCCATTCTATAAGGAGGTATAGATATAGGCTGGGTATCTGGCAGTACATCTATAGTAAACTCTATCTCCCGTTCTGGAGGAAGGCCTGGAAGTTCCTCGGGGAATACATCGGGAAATTCATTAACTACCGGGACTGATTGAAGAGTCGGTGCCTCTGCCTTTATGTCATGCACCCGAATCAGATGGTAAATATAGCCTTTTCTAACCATCTTCCCGGCCTTGAGGTATGAAATGAACTTACCTTTCGGCGATACTGTACTTCCCTTCCACTCTATAATCGGTTCCCCTGGAAATTGAAATCGAACTATCTTTCCTCTGCAATCAACATTAGCATAACAAGCAGCCAACCAATCCATGCCCATGATAATATCAAACTCAATCATATTTAACTCTATTAGATCTGCTACGGTACGATGACTATATATAACTACTGAACAATTCCTATATACTCGCGTAGCTATGACAAAATCTCCTACAGGTGTAGCTACCTCAAATGGTTCTATCAACTCAGACTCTATTCCGATCCTACTAGCAACAAAGGGAGATATATATGATAAGGTAGAACCTGGGTCTATCAATGCATACACACTTCGGGAGAATAGTGATAATATACCTGTGATCACATTAGGTGACGCCTCCTGATCTTGCCTAGTAGTCAAAGCATATATACGGTTTGAGGGACCGCTAGAACTGGAAGCTCCACCACGTCCTCTACCACGGCCTGCTGGCGCCTGAATACCCTGCCCCGTAGGGCGCATAGCCACAGAAGAAGATGAACCAGCAACGGACCCTGTAGGCTGTGCCATACCACCTGCACTACCTCTAAGGTGACACTCCCTCATAGTATGGCCCTGACGGCCGCAAGAAAAACACGCACCTGTAGCCCAACGACATTCCCCAGGATGGGACTTACCACAACGAGAACACCGAGGCAAAGGTGGCCTCGACTGGCTCAAACCCCGGCCCATCTGTGACCCTGACGCCCTAGAGCTCTGACCAGCTTCCGAATATCCCATACGATCGAACCCCCTACCCATGAAACGTGGGGGTGCACTCTGTGCTGGCTGGGAAGAAAATCTAACATGCTGCTGAGACTGCCCGCTTTGAAACTCGTCAGGATAACCTGCTGATCTAACCCTCTTATGCTGGCCTCTATTATAATCTCTATCTGGCTGACGTCCCCGGTGCCGATCCTCTACCCCCTGTGCATATGCCTGCACCCGAGCAATGTCCATACCTGGCTGAAGAGTCACTGCCATACAACCGTCAATCAGATAACGATCCAATCCCATCACATAACGATGTACCCTGTCTGCCATATCAGCCACAATAGTAGGCGCATGCCTAGCCAATGAATCAAACTCGAGGCTATACTCTCGAACGCTCCTGCCATTTTGCTTCAAACGCAAGAATCTATCGACTCTAGCTCGCTTCATCTCTGGAGGCAGGAAGTGGCCCTGGAAAGCCTCCACAAATTCATCCCATACCGCTGGAGGAGCACCCTCACCCCTAGATAACTCCCAAGACTCATACCAATTAATAGCTACATCCCGCAAACGATACGTAGCCAACTCAACAGACTCGGTCTCCGAAGCCTTGATTATCCTCAATGTACGCTGCATCTGACGAATAAACTCTTGCGGATCATCCTGGGGCCTTGACCCAAAGAACTCTGGAGGATTACAACTTAAGAAGTCACGAGCCCTTAAGCTATCAGATCTGTCCGCATGATCAACTCCTAGTCCATGCCTGCGAGCCTGATCTGCCACTAATCTAGTCAGCAATTGAACCGCATCTCTCATGGCCCTATCCTCCGCCCCTGACTGAGGAGCTGGAGGTTCAGATGTTGGGGCCTCGGGGGCTGGTGGTGTCCCCCGAACTGGAGCTGCTGCTGCTCTAAGCTCTTCTGGCGGTGGGGGTGTAGCAGAGCTCTCCGACTGGAGCATCATACCAGGCATAGACTGGGCACGGGCCCTAGTAACTCTCCGGGTCTGACTAGTACCTTCTGCTACCGATTTTCCCTTCTGGGCGGCTGTCGCTTTCTTTGGAGGCATAGCTGAAAACACACGGATTCGTTAGAGAGGGATTATCCTGTTAATATAGCTCTATCGCACGATCTAGAATAAGAAGAAAGAATGACATCCTAAATGTCCTGTAGCTTCCTGTTTATAGATGTGGTGCACAACACACCGATAAACAAGACTCTACTAGACACAGTCTGTAGACACTTCCGAGGAAGAACCGCGCTCTGATACCACTCTTTGTCACGACCCAACCCGATGGGCCGTGACTAGTGCCCGTTTTGGACACCCACATACAAACCTGCTAAGTATAACCAACTGAAACTAAGACAATATGGAATTTAATCAAATCAAGCCAACCCCAACGTCATATATATATAAAGAGGACCTGTCTCATAAGGAGTCATAACCATTCAACCGTAACAACATACGCGAGCCGACAAGGCCGCCACTATCCAAAGCATAATAGCATACGTAAGCCGACAAGGCTGCCACTACACAATACACAATGATGTACGCAGCCGACAAGGCTGCCCCTGTACAAGCGGACATCCCAAACAAACCATGTCCAGACCATTATCCAAAACATATATATACAACCCACATAATGTCCACAGACCTCTAAGAGTACAGTAGTGAAACTCGACGGGACAGGGCCCCGCCATACCCATAGACGAGCAAAAGACTACACAAAAATTATGTACCAAAACGACTGGGCTCCGGAACAGTGGAGCTCTCCCAATCAGCAGAGTAGATATCCTAGGCGGGAGGATCACCGAACTGTGCGTCTACACCTGCGGGCATGAAACGCAGCCCCCCGAGGAAAGGGGGGCCAGTACGGACAATGTACTGAGTATGTAAAGCATAAGGTAAAGATGACAGGATACCAACATGGTAAGTCGAAACAAAATATCGCTACACATGTACCCTTTTAAGTGAAAATCATGCATATCTTTAACATATAAGGTGCCCAGCTTCCCTAGTAAGGGGCTCGGCAAAATAATCATCACGTCATCTCCGTCATCATCATCATCATAACCATCCTCATCACCAATCATATATATAATATACATACCCGGCCCTCTAGTGAGGGACTCGGTGACATATGCAAGAAACTCCGCACGAACATTACCCGGCCCGGGACTCGGTGAAATGATAAATGACTCTATGCACGAGCAGAATATTATGAGCAACCATATGCAATTAAAATCATTTCTTATAACTCAATAGAACAATCAACGTGAACCAGCAAGGAGTATTACCAAAGATTAATGTTTTATCAAGATTATGAACCTTTAATACGATATGGAAACGTAAAATCTCAATGACTCTAAGAAGCACTACCATAGATATGAGAAATCATCATAGCCTTAGACATAGCCGATATATAGAGGAATAATTGTGGAAGCAAGAATATACGTCACCTAGACGCTCTAGAGGTAAGTATCAAACCTGTCCGTTATTCGCTTATTTTTAAAAGTCATGCCAAACAAAGAAAGAAGGGACAGCGTTACATACCGAATAATCGAGTCGCACGTCCAATATTTACTGCTCAAGCTATTAATCTATAACAAGCAACAATCGTGCCGCAATTAGATAAACATCGCGCTTTACTATCTTGTAAGCTAGCTAATAATCTAACGAAAATTCGGCAGCATTTCCCCTATTTTCCTTACTTCGTCCCAATCCGACAACAACCCAAATTATCCACAGCAATACCAATAACACATATAACCCAACGAATCATATTAAACAGCCCCCTCCCCAAAACAGTTTCGTCTCGGCAACCATAGCAGCGAAGCAACGACACACCGAGCGATAACTCGTTTTATAATTCGCAACACATCTACCTTATCGTATTCATCCTTTGGAGTATATACTCATAATCACATTTAACATATACATAATGCCAAAACAGAATTTTCCCGCAGTTTGCTTTAATCAAAACAGCCCAAGCACCAACACGACACCACTAATAATCCGATTATGGTTTCCGTTCATACTTAGCACATTCAATAACTAAAACAAACTTCCTAAGCTACTGGTCACGCCCCCTTCTTAAAATTAATGGATAATTAACAAAGGTATTCTAAAGAATTAACACACCAAACAAGGAGATTACTAACCAAATTATTTGCAGCTGCTGGCCAAGAGTTGCAGGGTTGGTTTCTCCATTTCCATGGCTGCCTAAGACAAGTGGTGAAGAAGAAGATGATATGCAGCAATGCATTTCACCACTTTATTTAGCATGGAGTGGATTTCTCCACCTCATTTAATAGTATGAAGTGGAGGCAGCCCCCCTCTACACCTGTCCACTAAGGCCAGCCCACAATCTGATCCCTTTTTAATTTTTGCCTTGAGTGGTGGGGCCCACTGGATTAAATTAATCCTAATCAGCCACCAATTATGAGTGGTGGGGCCCATTGGATTAAATCAATCCAAATTAGCCACTAATTAATCCCTCACTTAAAGTTAATGGCACTTACATTAGCCAACTCATACTTAATATCACATTTGGAAATAACATCCTTGCCTAATATTTCTTTACGTCTTCTAGATCACGATGCGCACTACGTATAAAAAAAAATACGAGGCCTAACACAAAGCACCCACTAGTACCGGCTAGACACTTCCCAAAGTGCTTTTTCCCACAAGTAGCACATGTAGGATTAAGAACTTAGGAACCACCACCTCTATCATAGTTAGACTTAGGAGAATTAGAACCTTCTTCATTTGGAGCCCTCTTCCTAAATCTATGTTGAACTTTCTCATCGGTTCTTCCCCTCTTAGCATCTCTACTTCTTCTCCCATGTTTAGACTCTTCGATGGGTTGAGCATATATCATAATCCTAGATAGAGTCATGTCACCATGAAGCATTGATTTATGACATTTCTTCCTTCACCATATCCGAAAATACCGGTCAAGAACCTACTCATCTAATCTCTATGGTTAGACACCCATGATAGAGCATACTTAGACAATAGGATAAACTTTAAGGAATACTACTCAACACTCATGCTACCTTGCCTATGATTTATAAATTCCTCAACCCTAACCTCCCACTTCTCACGAGGAAAGTACCTTTCTAAGAATGCTTCCTTAAACTCTTCCTACTCTAAGGGACCTGATTCAACCGTTCTACAATCCATCCATTGAGTAAACCATACTTGAGAAATACCTTTAAATTAATATCAAGCTTACTCGGCTATCTCCCTAGAAGTCAATCCCATAGAATATACTATCTAATACACCTCATCCAAGAAAGCTTTGGGATCTTCTCCTACCTTAAAACAAAAGAAGATAGGAGGATTCATCCATACAAAGTCCCTCAATCTTGATGTCATAGTACTCTCCATTGCATTCACTGTACGCCCAATGTCTCTCTATATTTGAGTTGTCATAGCTCAAGCTAGGGTAAGGAGAGCCTCTTTAATCTCCCCATTATCCATTTCTAGGGGAAGCACCAGAACCTCATTACCTCCTTCGACAATAGGGACGATCATTTTTAGCACCTTGAAAACCTTGAGCACCTTATGGAACTTGCTCAACTTGTTCCATATTTCCACATCAGGGAGGAAGTCCCTCATTCACATCATTCTCTTCAACCCTAGCCGATGTCCTACTCATATATATCTTCCTAGAAACAAAAGTAAAACCATAAGAAATGAGAACTTATATTGCCTCTCACGACATAGGAGTGGAAAATAAGGGAAACTTTATCGTCCTATTGCCTCTCACCCATAGGTGTGTCACGACTTACACCGATGGTCAAGACTCTACTAGAAGTGATTTTTGAGACATTTCAATTCCTATGTTCTAATTCATAACCTTATGCTCTGATACAAAGTTTTTCACAACCCTAGAGTACCCCCTAGATTTAAGGGCATTCTCAAATTTAAACATGGTGTACTCGACCACTCGGAGGTCTTATACAAGCCCTTTCATACCATTCATTTAATACATGTATGAAAAGTAGAGAGGAATTAAAAATTTTTATACAAAATAATAATACTTCAAAATATCTCACCTATAGCAAAAAACATAATGAAAGTCTAAGTCTCAAAGTTGCCATCTTAGACATACAAGTATATTGGGACACGACCCATACATCAACATATAGGAAATATCTATGTCTATTACAATACTTTCAACATGGAAATCTAAACATAAAGATGTCGTTGAATACAGTGAGGAAATACGAAACTCTTTACTTTAATGAACATTAATCTAAGTTTAAACTTTGAGACTCCTCTCAAATGTCACCTACACCTTTATAGATACATAAAATGAATGGAATTACTACAACCACTTGTACTAAGTATGGCATAATGAATAAAATCATGATAAACAAAAATTTGTATGAAACATGCTACTTTTTTTTTAAAAAAAACCATAGGAATAGTATAATATAAACAAATGACACCATACAAATATATAAGATATCACATAAGCATTTTATCATATATTAAAGAATGTTTAAGTGAACTAAGTTCAACTTCACAGTGACCTCTTTTAGCTTGAAGCCCTCTCACCAAAGGTTATCCTAATACTCACTTAAGTGAGACGAAAAGAGACCGACCATACACCCTCTCTAAGCACACATAAGTGATCCTTAAGACTACCTAAGATAAGATCAATCTTACATTATTTGTTAAACTCCCTATCTAGAATAACCTAAGTAGGACATGAATAGATCGCCCATACACCCTCTTCAAGCCTACCTAAGCAATCCTTAAAGCTACTCTAGAGAAGTACCTTTTTTATTAACATTCATTTACCAGAGTCATTATGTTCATTAAGTCATTAGAAAACATTCCAACTTTTATAGACTTTATATAATGGTCTTGGAAATACCTATGGGATTACATAGTAAAATCTTTAAAGTCTAGCCTTGCAATGTCTCGATAGCGTCCCATTCCACTACCGAAACATCCTAGTACTTATCAAACACTAGCATATATCCCACATGATGAGAATAGTCAATAACCGATATAGACATACTATGACGAAGGGTGTTCTACTTGCCAAGGGTAGAACTAGGACACATACCATGTATTAACACGGTTAATGAATATCAAGGTCTTATATGTGCTCTAGTCGCATTCTCAAATAGAGATACATTGTACTCTAGTCTCCTTCTTAAGTAGAGCTAAAAACCATAACTTATTCACTTGGTGCTAGCCTTTGTTCTCATAGAGTAAGTTCATTAAAAAGGGGCATATGAAAAGGTACAATCTCATAGTCATTACCTAGTCATAATGCACCTATAAAAGATAGGCCCACTATGGCAGCCACTCATTATTCAATAAGGATAGCTCATTCTTAACCTTCTCTACATAGAGAAGGTTCCACATATTAGTCATAATTAGAAGGGCCATCTTAGGTCTACCGATCCTAGACTTTCATTCAACATTCGTCCATACACATACAAGACAAAGATGTCTAAGCCTATTAAGTCAAAATGTTCATATTCACAATTGTACATGTATCAAGTAAGGGAAACAAGTCTATGAAAACCAGACACAACATACTTTACTTTATTTCATAAAGCATATCATTCTATGAAGCAATAAGGAATGAACCTTATAATCTTTATGTCATCCTATACATTACAATAACATCATCAATCTAACCATTATAAACTCATATTCTCAAGTAGAAACAATCATGCGTCAACTCTATGACTACACACATAACACATAGTCATATTCTAACATGATCTCCCAACAATAAAAAACCTTCACATTACTAGCATGTTGATAGATATGGCCATAATTATCATAATCACCTACACAAATCATCATAAAACTTCAAGTAGAGCGGACAAGGACATGATCATCACAATGCATAATATAACGTCGACAAGGCCACCTCAATTGCAGGTAAAAAGCATAGCACCACCACCATAAGTGGACCATACCAATGACAACATAATTAAAGTCTAATTAACATAAAATAAAGAGAATTAGGGAAGCGTACCACCAATCCATTCTCACCATTTTAATCTATAGCTAAATCATCAACATAACGGACACTCCTCACTCGAGTTCACTTGGTTCTAAGCTGGAGTCCCTTTGTAAATGTCTTTAATGTATTTATTAATCATAATAGCGTATTGCAGCTCATAAAGTCTAACCCTTGTATAATCATCATCATCATCATAGCATAATAGGAATTGCATGAGTATAATCCTTTCGTTACAATTCATATAAGTGAGGCTAGCACATTAACATTTTCATATCTTGATAAGGCACATTAGTAAATCATTCACCTTCCTTATAACATTTACATCTTAGCCATCACCTCACAAACCATAGTAATGAAATTTAAATTTAGCATGATACAACCCTATCTATCCTAGTAAAAAGCATAATGCAATACAACATCATCACTTAATCACAATAAACCATAATCTGAAGTTAATTATAGCAATTAAAAGACTTACCAAGTCTCCGTCATAATTCATCATGAAAGTATTTCTATCAACCCTTAATTCAAACCAATTAGGGTATAACATCATCATAATTAAATTATCAACATGATAACAAGGCCAAAAGAATCACTACATCACAATACAATACTAGTTCATAGCTTAAGACAACATACTTAGGCCAATTCACAACATACTTCATAACCTAGATCACTTCTAAAAAACTAGTATGAAAGGACTATAAATCACATTAATTAATTAGTTATTTGTATAAAAACATCATCTAGTAGTACTTAATCAAATAACAAAGTCAATTGAACCAATATAATATAATTCATATTAAGATCATCACCTAGGGTTAAGGTTTAAGGGTCATCTTTTACAAACTAGACCAATCCATAAAGATATATCACAGTTGAGTTAAATAAATGTTAATATATCCAAAATAAAAAGAAAAAAAATAAATTCATTACATATTTTTTTAGATGGGATGAAACCCACTTGAAAACTCAACTTTAGAAATAAATTTGATGGAACCTTTGAAGAAAGAGGTCTCAAAATGGAGAGAGATCCATAGCTTGATAAATAATGAACACTGATGGTGAAACATGACTCATTAAAGCTCTTAAACCCTCCCCTAACTTGTTCTTCAATGGATTTCTTCACTGGAGAGAGAAAAAAGAGAGATGAAAGATAGTTTTTGGTTCGGGAGTTATGAGAGTTTATTTTAGTTTAGTTAGGTTAGGACTTTATATAGGGGTTTAATTTAATTAATTAGACCTTCCATAAAACTTAATTAAATCCCTAACTAATTCAACTAATTTAATGAAATAAGTCAAAACGTGTACCGAATCAAAGGCCTCATCGATGAGACCACGATTGACGGATCGTTGGTCAATCGACAACTACTGCTACCTCCGTTCTGCACATTCGTTGCTAAGTTCAGAGACTATGCAAAATTACCCTTCCAAGATTTTGTTAAGTGTACATCGATGAGTGGCATCGAAGCACCGTCGATTCACCAACGGCTCGTCTATGGCATCCGTTGGTAACACTCTCTCTTGACAGTTTTTGACAACTTTTGAAAGGGTCCTCCTCAAGGGCCCTTGGTATACACCCTTTCACCAATCTGTATCATTTTCTGACTTCAAAAAGCTTGTCAAATAAGCTAAGTCATGCTACTATCTCATTGAACTAGTTAACATACGTCATGGACTATATTTTTTCCATTAATGCCCCGCCCAACACATCAGATGACAACTTAAAGTTGTCATATGGAAATTAATTCCCAAATAACTTGAGAAATATCTCGAAATATATGCTGAAAAATGACGAACTATATCGCACCCTTGTTGATAACAGCATACACACATCAGATGTTCCCCAATAAATGTCACCACTTTTTTATTGTTTTGCAGTTTATTCCTCAAAGCTCTCCACACTATGAAAGACATTTTGAATGATATAAACTTATTCCAAATATGAGTATTAGGTGGTACAATATTCTCTCTATATCTGCAGAGTTCCTATTTAGAAGAACATATAAATTTCGAGTCTCATTTGGTCTCCAAACTTTTGTGTCCTAGACTCATGCTTTAGAATTAAGTTTATATCTCCAAATTTGAGGGATTAGAAGAGGAGGAACCTTTTGTCTAAGTTTACTCTCATTCCATTTGTCATGAAAGAGAATTTGAGTAATAGTATCATTATTAAGGTTAGATACATTACTTGTATACTGAGCAAAAGCAACTATTCCTAGATAATAATCCCACTAAAATGCACAACTTCCTTAGTTGATTCTGCAAGTAATGTGTTCTTCTTCTTTTGTTTTGTTTTCCATCATGTTATTCCAAACCAAGGAATCTCCTCTTCTACCTTTTGGCCAGTAGGTTGGTCCTTTGAAAATACATACACTTGAGGAACTAAATGGAACACCACAAAACGAACTAAGGTGAACTACAACTTTGTGGTTCTTTATTGAGTTAATTTTTATTTAAAATGATTTATATTGATGTTCTTAGTAAGTGTGTGAACTTTTGTTATGTTTGGAGGTCAAACGTTCGAGAACGTCCATGATGTTCAGTTTGTGTTTTAGAAAGCGTTCATGTGTCTTCAAGTGTTTTAGTGAGTTTACGTGTTCTTTTTGATTGAAATGGGTGTGAGATGTTCCTAAGACCTAGATGACTATATTTAGGGGTTTAAAAACCGGTACAACCCACCTAGAACCCACGAGGGGCCCTAGAACAGGACCCGATGTCTAGGCAGAATCTGTGAATGCTTCCCAAAAACAAGTCCCAAACAACAGATGCAGTTTACTCCCCTTAGGTAAATCGATACCCCGTCGTATAAGGACTTAGGTTAGGACTTAGTTTAGGGGGCTCAACCCTCAATTCAACAGCTACAGATCCAAACGACGGCCAACAACATGGGGAGTGGATTGTACGACGCCGCGTTGCTTGTTCCATCGATGGTCTCCTGCAAAAGCTGTGGGACGCGTTGCCAGCTTGGGGTGTTTTGTGTAAATTTACCCAAGACTATGACCCTATGATGATATTTTAGTGTTTTGAATTTATATGAAATTATTTTTAAATCCTAGAAGTAGACAAGACCCCTCATTTCAAATATTCAAACTCTTACTCTAAAGAAAAACTCTCTCAAGTCACCTTTGGAGCTAAGACTCAAGGAAGAGCTTGGGGGGGAGGCGGATGGTTCGACGTGTTTCTTCATCAAAATTAGTGGGTCTCCTTCTCATTGAGGTATCATATTCATCCTTCAACCCTCATACATTCAAATACACATTTCTAAAAGATTTCAAAAAGGGTTTTCAAACTATCTTCTCTAGTTTTGATTCTAAGCGTGGGTCTTCATGTAAAAGTGTTTAAATGATTCAAATAAGTTGCATCTAGTATTAATTTATTATTTTATATTCAAAACTCTAATGAACTAATTTTTATGCATATTTCTAACTTTTAGCTTAGGAAATGGGTTAAATGTACATGTCTGTGTATGGTATGAACTTTGGTTTTCTTATGTTTTTATTATGGTTTAGCTACTTACCTTAAAGCCATATTATGATTAAATATTTATGAATGGGTTATATATGATGAAGTCTTCGTTAAATGGTGAGTTAGTTATATTGTACAACTATTATTATGAAATTTTCTTGAGGGGTGTGGTCCACCTTCTTGGTGGCGCTGTTTACTTCATGTATTTAGATATATTTGGTACTAATTGTGAGTATGACTTTGAAGGCCTAATTTGTGAAATGATGTTATAATGAAGATGGTTCTTGTTGATTTTTTGTTATGAAGCATTAATGTTATGTCTTTCTTAGATAATGCCCAAATGAAGTAAGTGTTTATGTTAGGATGCTAGTGTGTAAGAAGTGATGAAAGAAGATATAAGCATGTCTAGAATCCAATGGTATGAAAGTTACGATTTATGTGAAAGAGGTGCTCACATGTTCACACAGACTCACACTTTTAATGAATAAATGAATTTTGGAAGTCAAAGAATGTGAATGAAAAAGGTGAATTTTTGGGTGAGCACTCATTCTAAGGTGAGATGAAATGCTTAGTAGCAACCTCACTACCTCCCAAGAGCTTTCTAATGCATGTTGGAGGAGGGATACCATTGTAAGTTGAGATGGGATGTCAAAAAGTTATCCTTGACCCTTAAGAATGAATGTTTAAGACTTCGTGGGAGAGTTTTGCTTAGGACCGAGAGGATTTGAAGAAGGGGTAGGTGCACGTTGTGAGTAGAGATGTCTTACAAAATGTACCACTTGAGATGAGTACTCCTTGTTAGTAGAGATTGAGTTACTTCGTTGCAATCTCCTTATCCCTTAACTATGCGCCCACAAATGTGTAGCTATTGGACATATCCATGTAAAAGCTAAGAGAAAGACCCTACCCTAGGAAAGTGGGGAACCTTCATCTATAAGGGTAGTTAGGATTCCATGTCTAGATCTCATGGTATATGTAGGTTAAAGATTTTTCCCCCACAAAAGAATGAATGAACTAAGTCTCCTAAATGAACGCACTACTTAGGGTAGGTTGTGGTATGGGACGCTATCTATCCATTTCACTAGGTAGACCTTCCGAAAAGGGATTCTTGGTGTGATCTTTCATGTTTTGTAAATGAAGTTAGTTAACTTAAGGTCTATATTTAAGGAAGTATGTTAAAGTTACGTTTTATTTGATAAAGTTAGGAGTGACTAATTTAAGAGTGCTTAGTCCAAGGGAATCTTGAAGGAGCATTAAGTGGGACTCGTAGTGTGGGATGCTACTCTCACATTGCACTTAGTGTAATTTATAGGTCCTGTTAGAGAAGGGTTCTTACATGATATCCTTATTGTGTGAGTGTCTTTCAAATATCTAACCAAGAGTATGGACTTGTTTTTCCGGCAGAGGTAAGCATATGGTTGATAGTCTTAAGGATCACTTTAGTCTTGTCTTGAAGGGGGTGTGTGGGCGGTCCCTTATTGTCATACCTTAGTGAATATTAGGATAACTCTGTTAGGGAAACCTAATGGGAAATGAGTTCACTATGCTTTGGAAGAATGGTTCACTATAACGTTTTTCTATGTTTCATTGTATCAGTGTAAATAGACTTGAGTTACTGTAGTTTTCCTTTTTGTTCTAAAATTATGAGAATTCTATTTTTATTTGATAAATGATGATTCTTATACTATTTTAATTCTATATTCATGAATGTTTTACTTATTTGGCATGAAAGCGTATTTTACTAAAATGTCCCTTTTTGCATGTTTTTTCATATGTCATACTTAGTACATTGTTTTGTACAAACCCCATACTTTTCTATACTTAATATGTATGGGTTGGAGGTGTTTGAAGACTAGAAGACAAAGCTTGGGAATCTAGCCTCTAAAGATTATGATGTTCTCTTATATTCGAGGACATAAGTCTAATTATTAATTTCTATCATAAAGACTTATCATGTATATTTCATTTAATTTAAAGGGAGGTGTCCCTAAGATATTTATGTCGAGTCTTTAAGTTTGCTTGTGTAGACTAGATCAATCCTTAGCTTCAATGAATGATGTTTTCTTTATGAATTTATTCGTGAAAAGTTTTAATTCAGCAATACTTCTCATGTCTTATGTATTGAATGATAGCTAAGGCTTGTACAAGACCTCCATAAGGTCGAAGACGCAATTGATCCGCCCTAAGGGTTGTCGTTTCTTCTAGGGGGTACTTTCAGGTCATTACACTTAACTAATAATCATGGTTTAGACCTGAATAACTACCACTCTTTATATTGATGATACAAACTAACATAAGTGGGTCTCCTAAATCCAACCCCTCCTTCAGAACAAGGCACTAATGGTGTTAAGTGCAGCCAATGGTATCTATTTTTCTCTTGATCTCTTCCCCAAATGTATTCACTAATAATACATTCAATGTATTTGATAGTAGTAGTAAGAGGTGAAATTGAGGACAAGGTATGAGTCTGAATTGTTTGTAAAGCATGTTTGATCAGGGTTGCTTTGCCACCAAAACTGAGCATCCTTACTTGCCATCCACAGATCCTTTTGACAATTTGTTCTACCAAATGTGAATAGTAATTGATTCTTTAACTTCCAATATATAGTGGACAACCTAGATAAGTAATAGGAGTCTTATTTTGAGTATAACTTGTAACTTCCTTAATACCACTGATAATATTTTCATAAGTACTAAGTGGAACAATAAAATAACTCTTGTCTGTGTTAATAAGTTGGTCAGAAACTTGTTCATACTCCCCCAAATTATTCATTATATGTTTCACAGATTGATTATCCGTAGAGGAGAATAAAATGACATCATCAGCACAACTTAGATGATTGATCTGTGGACCTTTAGTTTCCATAATAAAACCTATAAACATTGGATTCAGATGAAGGTGATCAAACATTCTTTATAGTACCTCAGCACCTAAAATAAATAGGGCTGGGAGAGAGGATCTCCTTGCTTAAGACCTCTTGTAGAGTGGAAAAACTATGCCTATGGTCATTTATAATAATGGAGTACTACTTGTTGCTCATTATCCTCCAGATTAAGTCATAAACAATTTCTCAAAATAATTTTTTTTTGAGAACTAAACATATAAATGACCAAGTCACTCTATCATATGCATTGGCCACATAAAATTTAATATCCTCATTAATTCCTATTTGGGGGTTCTTAATACCTCTAGTGATTTCTTGACAAAGCATAATGTTTTCTGTGATACTCCTTCCCCTAACATACCTTGACTGGTTCTAAAATATTAGAAATAGGAGCACTTAAGCCAGTCTCATACTTAGTAGTTTGGATATTTTTTTGTTAGAGAAGTTGCTCAAACTAATAGGGCTAAGATCCTTAAATCTTGTAGGTTGTTCAATCTTTGGAATTAGAATAAGCATGCATAAGACATAAAGTTAGGCATAATATGACAACAAAAGAATATTGCACATCATCTAGTAAATCTTCTTTAATAATGTGCCAACCGGATTGGTAAAACTTACCTCCCATACAATCAAGCATAGGTTCTGAATTATGAATCATATAAAATATATCTTGTCTGAGGTCCCCTAAAGTAGGAATATCCTGAAGCATTAGATTCGGAGCAGTAGTAACTACAATAGGTATATGCTGATGAATTCTATCATCAATTCTATTATTCTTACTAGTAAAATTACCTTCAAAATAATTACATGTTGCTTGTGCAATATGATAATCACCTTGTATCCATGTTTCATTCTCAAGATAGATTTGCATAAACCATTACTAATTTTCTTCTACCCATAGTTAGATCATTAAAATAAATAATATTTGCATCCATTTACTTAAACCGTTGAAGTTGAGATTTCTTTTTTAGAATAGACTCTTCTAACTTCAAATATCCGATATAGCTAGCATTCAAAAAATGTAATTGTTGCCTAAAATTTTCAAATGTTATTATTGAGAAGATCTTCCTCCGTTTTCTAGATCTGCTCTTCATAATCGTTAACTTTAGCATATATATCACCATATTCTCTTCTTGGCAATTAATAAAAGTTGATGATAGTCTCTTCATTTTCAGATGTAGTTTCCACATAGGATTTCCAGATACCCCCTATTCCAACACTACTGAACAGTTTCCAAGGAATTCTCACTATCTACACAACAATGTAAACACTTGATGTATTTAGTATGACTCTCATTTGCCTTGATAATTTCAAATAGCAAAGGATTGTGGTAAAAATCAAATGAAGACATGTGATGAATGGTAGTTTGAGGTATTGTTTCTAGCCATCTATCATTAACCACAACCCCATCCAACCTTTTCAAAACTCTAACATGTGTGTCTCTTTTGTTACAACAAGTAAAAAGATTACATGTATGTCCTAAATCAAGCAAACCACAAGCCTCGACCACACTAATATAGTCAAAACTTTTGTTCATGTTGTAAGACATGCCACGAAGATTTCCTCTATATATGTGATGACATTAGAATCTCCAATGGTACACCAAGTAAGGTTCAAATTAGAAAAATATAAGAACATATCCCATAGAGGCCTCCTCCTGTGATCCTTATATTTAGTATATATAAACGACAATAGAAACTTATCAGTGATATTAGTGTGGTTAAATTCTCCATTAATATGTTGTTTTCCTGTAACAAAATATTTCCAATAAGATCATTAGTCCAAAACAGCTAGATATTCACATTAGGACTGCTCACTGCATGATCCATGTAATGTTGTATTCAAACAATATTAATTTGAGAGTTATCAGTGAAAGGTTCCAAGATGGCTATCAATGAAAAATTGTGGTTTTAAGGTTTTGAAATCTTTCCATAGAACCTTTGGTATTAATACTCCTAGAATTCAAACAAATGGCCTTAATCATTACAAACTTTTAGATTTAGACCTAGTGATTGGCCTGCTAGTTGTGCAAAAGTACTAGTAGTAGCATATGTGAAAGATCTCTTTGGTTTCCTACCTCCAGGTGATAGAACTTAGTGTCAAACAATCCCTTGAACCTCCCCTGGCCATTTATAATGAAATTTGTGAGTAAACCCCGGTTTAGGATGCTTACAAACAATATGCTCTTTCTCAGATTCATCAATAGACTTATTGTCAGGGTCTATCTCATCTTCAGAGTTTACAGCCCCATAATAATATTGAAGAGGCCTATCTTTTCTATAAGATTTAGCATCCGAATCCATCTCTTGTTCTTCACCATGTTCAATATTCAAATTCTTCTAATAACCTTTCTTTGTTTTTTATTCAACCTTTCACTTACCTAATTATTTTTTCTTCTGTCAATATCTTCTTGATGCTCAGTGGTACTTTTATTTTATTTATTTTTGGTGTAGTGGTAGGTCTATAGTCTCTCCAATGGTAGGTCATACCCTCATGCAAGTCATGAAGACTTACCCCCTTGGACACCCCATCCTGCAGTTTAGTGTTTTTCTCCTGAACCCTCCCATCCATACCTCCAAAAACTTCAATCGCAATCCCACCAATATTAACATTATCTAGAACCACAGTCTAAATAGGTTCCGGGGGGTAGGAGCATTGAGTCAATACATGACACTTGAGCAATAGTTTTAAATAGTTCCTTTCCTAGTACCTGTATATTATGTTTCTCCTTGCCAGAATTCCCTGCATTGTGGTTTAATTTACCATGAGTTTGTTGCCTTAAGGATACCTGGGTTATAGACCGATGTCTGCCAACATTTTTTTTAATTCCTCTACACTAGGTTCCTATTCATGCATATCAAGATTAGTAAAAGCATTTTCTATAGATATAATGTATTACCCACTTATATGGTGCTCTGAGCATATTGTTTAGGGATATCTTAGCTCCTTGTTGCTTATTAGTATTCCTTTTTCTTTGTGTTTGCCATTGCTCGTCATTTTGTGATTGTCCTTGTTCTTGCTCATTTGGTTGAATGTATCTATTTGGATGAGCCTTTTTTTGAACAACCTATTGGTGACCCTGCAAAATTTGACAAGTATTGTCAATCTCGTTTTTGTTTTTTTTGTTAAATTTTCTATCTCCTTATCTTTTATTTTTGTTTTTTTCTTTATCCCTTTGTTTGATAGTGCAGTCAGTCTCCTGATGGATTTGGTTCTTAAAGTAAAAGCAGAAATAAGAAAATAATATCATACCTAATTTTTTGCCATCTACCATTTGTAATATCTTTTCCTAAAAACCCCATCCATATATATATGTAAATCTGTGATGAGTGAGATCCACTTGAACCTTAACCCCTGCCTGACTACCCCTGTTTTTCTTAATAGATGCAGAATCTAAATACAACACTCTCCCAATAGGTGAAAGAAGGTCAGTAATATATTCCTTAATAAAATAGTGCTAGGGTTATTTTAGTTAGAGAAATACAAATATGAACCAAACGAGTTTCTTCAATAGGTTTCAAATTACGAGTCCATGCTTGGATTCTCATTACTTGGCCAGCTATAGTCATTCTTTGGTTAGTCTAGAAATTATTATAGTGTAATTCATTATCTAAATCAATATTAAAATACCTAGACTTCAAGTGAGCTATTTTCAACCCCCCCCCCCACCCAAGAAAGTTGAGTTTGGAGAATCAAGTTTTTTCTAATAATTCAAACTTTAGGCATGGTATATAGAAATTTGCAAATTAGAGTATACTTACAACCAACAAAAAAAAAATTAACACCCTCTTCTTTAACATGTAAAACAGCACGAAATCCGTACTTATTAGGTATTTCAGGATAAGGCAATTTAACTAGAACTTTAGTCTAAGATTGATTGTATCTAAGCCTATAAACATAGGTTTGGACAACAATATAAGGGGTTGGTTTATCGACTTGGTCCCTTTTATCAAGATTAGAATGATTGGGAGTATTAGGAAGATTCAAGGGATTACCAGGAGGTTGATCTCGTCTTTCATTACTACTCTTAGGATCATTTCTAATATAATTACTAAAATTTTAGGAAAACTAGATTGATAAGACTGTTTACTAGGATGCTCAATAAGATGATTCTTCCCTTCATAATCCCATTTTCCCCTACTCGTATTAGCATGTTCTCAAACATGAAAGTTGAATTAGGATTAGGAATAACAGTCTTACCAATGCCAATGCCCTGTAGTTTGACATTGGAATTAGAGGATTCACCATCCTTTCTACGATCACGTGATGAATTAGGCTCTTTATGCATATCGTCCTTAGTTTGATTTGGAATTGAATTAACACCATGCACATGGAATAAACCCAAGGAAGAACTAGAATTATCCTGCAATATATGATTTCCTGTATGTGCCGAATTCGAAGTATCATCTTGATGTTTTATTGAGTGTTTTGGTATACTACTATTGGACATCCTTCAATTCTCCTCTAGAAGTTGTTCTTGTTCATACACCCTCATCAAAACTCTGAAGTATTTGTCTGAGTGTGTTTCTCGAGTGATTCACACATCTAATTCATGTAGTTTTTTTGTAGGTTGTTCTTCAAGAAAATGGGAGTAATCCCTAGTAGTCATTTCATATAAAACTTCCTCAAAAATAATATTATTTTGAAAGAAATTTTTGGGCTATTTTTTTGCCTCTATCGCTTGTTATTTTCGCACTACAGGAGATATGGAAGTACATCTTTCTTGAGACACCATGTTATCCGCCCTGTCCTTTTTGCCATAACTTCGATTCAATTCTCACATGCATAAATTGTATGATTTCTGTCCAAT
Organism: Solanum pennellii; assembly: GCF_001406875.1. Classification (NCBI taxonomy): domain Eukaryota; kingdom Viridiplantae; phylum Streptophyta; class Magnoliopsida; order Solanales; family Solanaceae; genus Solanum; species Solanum pennellii. The sequence continues at coordinate 34,471,292 of NC_028641.1, forward strand.
TCTCTTGCAGTTCTAGTGTCGACTGCCTTTGCTCTCACATGCGAGAAATTGTATGATGATTCTAAGGTTGATTCCAACTGTAAAGATTGTTTGTTCAAATTGCGCTAGATCTTATGGCTTGTAACGATCTTCTAACAAATCACCATCTATTATAATGAAAAATAAATGAAACAGTTAACCAAGATAGATAATTCTTTTAGACAATTCTAGAGAGAGAAAATTTTTTGAATTGATGAAGCGATCATGTTTAGTATTGTTTTGGAATTTGGATTAAGGGTTAGGGTTAGTGTTAGGATTAGGGTTAGGCTGTACTTTTGGAGTTTCGGATTTTGTGTTCAGTATCTATGATTTAGTGTTTAATGTTTTATGTTTTGTTTTTTGGGGCTTGGGGTGTTTAGTTTAAGGTTTATGGTTTATGGTTTAGAGTTATAGGGTAAGTTTCAATATTTTTTAGGCTTTTAGGATTTGGGGTTTAATATGTATGTTTATTGTTTAATATTTGGTTTTTGGTTTTTTGAATATTGGGTTTAGGGTGTACGTTGAGAATTCATGATAGGTTTAGGGTTCGGGTTTAGGTTTTTTTTTTTGAGGTTTTATTATTTGAAGTTTAGGTTTGGCGTTTAATGTCTATGATTTTGTTTTTAACATTTGGGTTTTGGTATTTTGGGATTGGGGTTTATAATTATGGTTATGTTTTTTTTTTAAGTGTTAGAGTTTTGGGTTTAGGATTTGGGGTTTTATATCTACAGTTTAGTGTGTTTGTGTTATTTTTCTGGTATTTTGGGCTTAGGGTTATAGTTAGTTTTTAAGGTTTTATTTTTAGGTTATACGATTTAAGGTTTAGGATTGGGGATTTAATATCTATAGTTTAGTGTTTAATATTTGGATTTTTGTTTTTAGGGCTTGGGATTAGTGTTTAGGGTCTATGGTTAGGGTTAGGGTTTAGGTTTTTTCTTAGGTTTAGGGTTTGTGGTGTTATATCTATGGATTAGTGTTTAATGTTTTGATAATATGGGCAGCATGGATGAAACTAAAATGAATGACATGTACCCCTCAAGACCATTCAAACGGAATCAAGCAAAGGATCTCCAAGGCCTTTAAGCAATGTTCATGAAAAGGAAAGCAATGGAAGAGATTGAAGGTCACCAAAGAAGGACATAGGATGTGTTTACATTACATCAAAATGAGAAGGAAGATTTAAAGAGTCCATATGTGCAATCCGTCATTTCATGAATTCAAGAATTCAGAAAAGAAGGCAACAATAAAAGGCCCTTATCTCATTAAGGGCAAAATTGTCAGGGAATTGTCTATTACTTTAAGAATTCACTAAAGAAGACAACCAAACAAGGTCGTTACCTCATTAAGGGTAAAATTTTCAATGAAGTGTATTCTTTATTTCCTTAGTATAAATATTAGTCTTTTATCATCTTGCATAACTTTGTGTATGTTGAATATTGACTCTCAAATTGTAGTATCTTCCTAGTGAGTAATTATGGTGAACTCTTGGAATGCTAGTTAACTTCTGGAATTCAATTTATATGAGTGTTACCGTATGTTATTCTTGGTTTCATTTTATTATTCTTCCTTGGATTAAATTTAGGTTGTTTAAGTGTATTGGGAGGTGAGGGTTTTAGTCTTTTGTTTCCCATAATTTCTAAATCTTTAGTATTAATCCACATATCATTATTTTCTTTATTTCTTTCCTTGTTTAATTTTTATCATTTCGTATCACAGATCTAGTCTTGGGTTGCATAACAAAAAGAAAAAGTTCAAAATTTGTCCAAAACTAAAATCAGAATTTTTTGTTTTGATTTGTTGCTTTTGACAATAGATCCTTATTGCCTAGTGTTTTTTGAGTTTGTTTTCAAATTTTGTTCAATTTGGAGTTGATGAAGTGAAGTTACCACAGAAGGGTTTCAAGCTTTTCAAACTTTTCAAATTCTGATAGTGGGTGATTTGATAGAGGAGAATTTGGAAGTTAATAATTTTTAGCTTTGTTCTCTTAGTTGAAGGGAAGAAAATCCTACATTTTGAGATAATTTCGAGTTTATTTGAGTGTATTGGGGTGTAGTTTGTGTTCTTGGTGTTCTATGTGCTATTGGTGTCTTCAAGTTGTTCTTGAAGAAGAAGAAAGAAGAAAGTGTACATTTGATACAGCTTTTCAAGTCAAAGTAGGTCAAAGGTGTTTATTGGGGTCCATTAGTTGAATTTTGTAAAAAAGTCAAAATTTGAAATATATATATATATATATANGTGTTGCATAATCTTCAGTTGTGAAATTAGTCTTGAGCAGTAAGAAGTGGGTTGATTTTGTTAGTCTGTCAACAATTATCCAAATAGATTAAACCTTACGACGCGATCGAGGGAACCCTGTAACAAAATCCATATTAATTGCTTCCCACTTCCACAAAGGAATGGCTATCTCCTAGACTAGCCCAACGGGCTTTTGGTGCTCAACTTTCACTTGTTAGCAGTTAGTGTAACACCCCTAAATATTAACCAAGAGTCGCATGTAGTTTTATCGTTACTTAATTACTACAATATGTTTTATTCGAATTTTGGGAGCTTAAAATTTTGTGATATTTGCAAAGTTGTTTAACGTAATTGTGATCGTATTTTAAGGGATTGTATTGGGTAATTTATATAATTATAACTGGAATTATTTATAACTTGAAAGGGAGGTGAAGTATATACGTATTTATATATATATATATATATATATACTTTTGGACGCCGACTGACATGCCAATAGCTACATGAGGCGCCATCTGCTACGACAGCGCCACATGACATTGCATCAACAACCAACACAGCAGAAACCTACTTCCGACACCCAATCACACCTGATGTGCCTGGGCATCATCTTTAGAGAGCAAAAAAAGTGCACGTTTCTTGTACTTCAAAAATATGATATGTATGGGATGTTTATAGGAACTAGAATTTTTTCTAAGTGTCCAAACTTCTTGATTCTTTATCTACTATTATTTCCTTCATTTCCATAACGAATTAACAATTAATAAACATCTTTAATTACTTGTTAACTAGTTTTAATCATCTAATCAAAGTCTTAAAAATGATAAACTTTTTTTAGGTTTAAATTTTTTCTATATGTCCAAATTCACTTCTTCTTTTTCTTCAAATCTCATTATTTTTTCAATTTTTCAACTATTTAAAAATAATTAACATTTTTTATTACTTGGTAACTAGTTTTAATCATCAAATGATTCCTTTGATCATTCAAATTAAGTAACAAGTAGTAATTCTTCTACTTGTGTTACTTGGTTTATTTTGAGTCCGAATCTTTTGGTACATTATTCTTCTATTTTCTCATCTTGATTCGTTTATAACCTTGTTTATTCAAGTTTATTAATATTGTTTTTGGATCTTCCTTCTTTCAAGAGTCACAAGAATCCATTCCATCACAGAGGATAGGTTATGATGAGTTGATTGTAAGGATCTAGTTCACTATCATTTGAGACGACGCCATAGAAAGTGAGTTGAGAGTTTTATAGGAGTGATGTCAGACTTTTGCTTCTAATCTCGCTTGTTGAGTTGTTTAGGTATCATGTCTAATACAAGCCCAACTGGGGAAAGTTTGGACAACATCATTGAGGTACTCACAACATCTCTAATCAAGTAGCGGAAATGATTAGAAGGATTGGAGGTATGGAGGAAAGTTTGGTACGGGTAGTAAATTAGCCCAGAAGGAAAGCAATTTAACTCGAATATGAGGAGATAAGGAGGACATCGATGCATTCTACCATCCTTACTCCGGAAAAAGCTCATATTATCAGTTCTCCTCTACAAAGTCGTACCCAGAACTACCAACGCCCGAGTTTCCAAAATCCCAAACCTCTAAAAACCCTTAGACAACCTATGCCACATCCAAGTGTCTAGTCTAGTACCATAAGTACAAAACCATTTAAAATGATCATGTAGAGAGTGAGCAGTGCCCACGGAAATAGTGAGGGTCCTTGGAGACAATAAGTAAACATTACCAAATCAACCATAAATAATAGTTCGTTAGGAATGTACAAAAAACCCATGTGTAAGACATGTGAAGAAGCGACCAATGGAGGGGTTCACCCTAACCGAATTTGGTTAGGGTAGTTAGGGGGGGGGGAAACATGCACAAGGGACCACTCCATGTGGGGCCTAACTTCCTAACCAATTATAGACTCTAACCTTCTTGTATACCTAGCTAACTAACCTAGGACCAAACGAAATAAACTAATTAATGCACCCGACAACCTCACGCTAAACCTGATTGACACTAACCAAGTACTAGTTGAAGAGACAACCTAGTAAGTATCTTAAGAGGGTCCAAAAGGTTGGTTATGGTCCTAAAAAATTTGGGATTCTTTAGTAATTATACTAGTATACTTAATTAATTAATTTAGAAAGTTAATTAATTATTTTAAATGAGTAAAACCGAAATCACGAAAAAATATCCAGATTTCGGTTAAGAGAAGAAAGGGACAACCTAGTACCTAACCTAGGATAGTCCAAAAAGTTAGTTAAGATGGTAAAGACCTAAGGGTACTTTAATAATTAACCTAGGTCACCTAATTAATTAAATTAGACATTTAAATGAATTTAGATTGTAAAAACGAAATCCTTTCACTAACTTAGTATAATTAAAGAAACATCCTAGTACTTAATCTAGGATGGTCCTAAAGGGTTGATTATAGTTCACATAACTTAGGGATACTTTAGTAATTTATATTAAGGATTTATTAATTAATATAAATTCAAAATGTTGACCGAAACCATAGTGAACACCAATTTCCAGATTTGACTAAGTGTTATGTTCTCCGATGTTTAGTCAACTTAGGAGGGGAGTTTTGGTAATTGGTTAATTACTTTATGAAATTAACTTATGAAACCTAAGTTTTATAATTAAAGACCAGTTCTTAAACCTTGAATTCACGATAAAAACACCTGTAACAAAAATGCAAGAAAGAGGCAGTAAAGAAGAATGCTAAAACGGAAAAAGGGCATAGATGTTCTTAGGCAATTTCAAGGTATCCTCAAGGTTTTGTTCGAGGTGGTCTTCGTAGATTAAGTTCATCTAAAGGTATGGGTTTATTTCCTGTACTTTTTTCTCCAAGAGAACTTTCTTTCCAATGATTCAATGATTTTGAAAACTATGTTTGTTCCCGTGTTCTCGTCGAAATCCTTGTCCCTAGTCTCCTTTTTGATTACGTATTGAATAGGTTATAGATCATATTGTTGGTATGTGGTGCTGGATGGTCTTATGTGTAATGTTCTTTAACTATGAATGTCGATAAATCTATGAAATTGTGATTGTATAAAGTTAATACTATCATGAAAATTAAGAATCGATGATATGCTAAGTTACGTCCGTGATTGTGTTCCTTGATTTCTGTGTTTTGGCTGAATGTTGACTTGCTGTTGTTGTAGCGTTATGAAGATGTAAAAATCATCAAATGTTAACATGATTCTGTCCAATATGTCTTAAAAACGTTACCCTAAAGTCATGAACTAAGATTGGCTTAAAAGATCTCTATGAAATCACAACTTGAATGAATTGGCTATCTGATTCCAATAAAATTGGCTATAAGTACTTTGCTAAAATGAATGTATGTTAATGGCTAAGGGCGTATGAAAATGATTTAAAGATTCGCTAAGGGTTCATACCTATTCAATTTAAATATGAACATATATAAACTGGCTTATGCCAATAAAAATGGCTTATTGGTTTAACATCCCAAATCTTGAGCCAATACTAATCATATGCTAATTCTTGTGTATTAAGAGTATCAAGTACATTATAAGCACTTATAAAGTAACTCAATTAATCCATATACAAGGGTATTCCGTTAAATGGACCAATCCAAACATGCTCTACAAGAATAAATTTTGAACATGCGTAATTCATTGAAAAACTGTTCATCGTCCATAAATAATGAAATGAAGATACTACACCAAAGTAAAGAAGTAGCATGAGTTATAAAATTATTAAAGGGGTTTAAATTAAGCAAGTGACCAGAATGGGGTGTTAAAGAAAGTGAGACAAGTCTTACTCACACCTAAGTTAATATGTTAAAAGAACACTTATGAATGAAGGTGTTAGAACGTGTTAGACTAGTCTCACTAACATCTAAGGGTGATATGTAAGGAAAATTCACGTTGATCAATGTAAAGTAAGGATTATATGTAAGAATAATTCACATTCATCAATGTGAAGTAAGGATTACATGTCATCAAAAGAGTAAGTAAATCTCAATCTCGAATCAAGCTTTCCTAATGCTTGAGCCAACTCTAAAAAATAAAGAAGATAATGAAAGTGAGCATAGCACCGATAGACTAGTTATGAGCATGTGCTTGCACGTGTCAGTCTCATGCAAAGAGGCTACCACACAGTTTGATAAGTAGTCTCATTAATTCCCTAATCTTTGAACTGTGTCTAGCCAACATAGGAACTAGCCAGTGGTTTCCACCTAAGCGAGATAGGCATTTATGCTTTCACCTTGGCGGGTGACTCCATCCATTTTTTGTGTGGGACAAACACATGATTTCATGGTTATCTCACATCATATATGTTGGTTAATGCTCGCGAGATGTTCTTGGTTCACTATTGCCATGAGCCACTCCTTTTCGGTGATGAGTTAACACATGATATGGATTCACGTTAGCCGGGGATCACCCCTTTTTTGTGTGGTACAGACACCGGATTCCATGTGTAGCTCACATGGCCTGTGATTCATATTTACTGGTATATCACCTCTTTTCAATGTGGGGAGACACTAGATTTCATGTTATGCTCGCATGATCGTATTCCTAATTATGTCACCATGAAAGTGAAAATGATGATGATGGAACGTATGTTCAAAGTGAGCAATGATGAAGAGCCTAAGAATGTCAAGTGCCAATATCACACTCGTGAAGTTTCAGCAAATAATGGGCACAACAAAATAAGATTGGAATATAATGACTCCTTATATGACGCCAATAATAAGAAGTAGAAAGTAATGGTAATTAAATACCTCATAATTTCCCCAACATGAAAGTAATGAAATAATATGCATGGCCAATATAGAATGGCTTATGAAATGCAATGAATATATACTGTAAAGAATGACTCACTATAAGATAGTGATATCATTCCTTAGTCCTTGGACTACTTACATCGGCTCATTGTGGATATGGGCTACAATGAATCATTGCACTCCTAAGTAAAACATGGGACAAAATGAATTATTGAACACCACAACAAGAAGAAGAAAAAGATTGAGAATAAAACTGAGTATGGAAGATAGAGCTCTCGGGTTAGGGGGATTTAAAATTTAAAATATTCGCCCGAGGGGTTGTAAAATTATGATACTTATGTATTGAAATCAAAGATAAAATGAGTTGTAAAATACATGATATACATATCATAATTCACAAATAACGAATTAGGAAAGTCTATAACTAGACATTCCAGAAATAGCATGTTGCTAAGGAAGAGCTTTCATTGATCATGCATAGCTTTATGTGTGTGTGTTCATACACCCACACTTGCAAGTGGCGTACTAACCCCCTACTTTTACTATTTTTATAGGTGCAGGCCAGAGAGAAGATTGACGACACTTGCAGTGGTTTGGACTTCAGTATTTCTCCAGACCATTTGGTAGGTCCTCTTGATTTCGAGGATGCTACAAGCATTAGTCTAGCTTTAGATATAGACATAGCTAGTTGATGTTGTCCCTAGAGTTTCTTTCACATTTTCTTTCGAACCTTTTGACGTAAGACCGTTTTGGCAACTTAATATATTCTATTCATCGTTTGTTTCAAAATGTTTGGGAGATTAGCTGATTTTCTATGTATGTTGAGCTTAGTATATAATGTTTAATACGTAATGACTATTTTAAGTGTAAGTAAACTTCACACGTTTCAAAAGGTTTAACTTTTCATCAAATTTAACTAGATGAATGTGATAAATGTAAGATGAGGCTTGTCTGCGACCTCTAAGAGGTCGACGATGCCGGTTGCGATTTGGATTCCAGAATCCAGGTCGTGACATTAGTGACTACCTATAGAAGCATGCTATCATAAGAATATGTGCTTAAAGGTGTTCAATGTTTCCCTAGGTATATATGTGGTCATTGATAAGTTACCTACTATGGATGGGAGTCCCTTGTATAGACTTGATCCTAGGTGTGATGAGATTATGATTGCTTGGTAATGTTTGATATCTCATATTGTCATGCTTTTTCCATCAATTGCTTAAATGTTGCCTTTTTGGAGTTTTGAGGCATAATCACTATAAATGCTAGGCAGCTTACTGTAATATTTTTGGGAAATCAACTAAATTGTTCTTTGATTGAAAGTTGTCTAAATGTGTAAAAATTTGATGCTTATGAACATGATAATGAACATAAAAAGGATAATTTCTATTTAGAATGAAGAATGAGGGTATTATGGAATGATGAGTCGTATAATTGTTTCTAACTTCTTATTATGTTGTGAGTCCCTTGATGTTGTGGGACTGTTGTTTCCCTATAATAGAGGGTAGTTCTCTTATCTATGTAGGGTGATGATGTGGGTTTGATTGACCTAGAAGTTATCTTACATTAATGTTGAAGGAAAAGAAAACTCCTTATGACTAAGTCTCCTTGTTGTCTTTCCCGAATGAAGTATGGCCTTGGCGTCTATTGTATTGAATGAAAACGTTATGTGGTCGAATAGTATGACCTAACATCATAATTAGAGGATAATTTGACTAAAATTATATGGCTTAGAATACCTTCGTATTCCTATGTTAACTTACTATAAATTCCTTCTAAAGTTGTAATCACATTTAAGTGATGAAAATGAAGGTTGTTAAGTTAAGATCCTCTTAAGTTTTGGATTAGGTTACTCTTATTTGGGTTTACCCTAAGTTGGGAATAGTGATGGAGTAGTAAGAATGTAGATATTTTCTACCTGATCCTTCTATTTCTACTTGATCTTCAAAACTAATAAATTTTTAGTAAGTTTTTCATGAATAAGTTTTGCATAAAGTAAGAATTGAATGACATTTATCTGTTTGGTATGTATTGATTGGCATTACCTTAAATTTATTGTAAAGATTCAAAAGTGCATGAAAGAAAAAATTTGATAACATCCATTTTTTCTCATTTTGATTTGAATTTTTGTATGATAGTTGTACATTTTAAGATAAGAAACACGGTAGAAGTCACTTGTGAGGTGTAATGTTTAGCATTACAATGTAAAGTTGAGTCTTTTTAAAATGAAATGTATTGATTCTCCTGAAAGTTATGTGACTTCTATGGTTTAGGAATCATAATTGTAGGGTTATTCATGAAAAGTGAAAGCATGTTTAGATAAGTGCTCATGTGTGTGCCTATGATTTGCGTGATTATTCCCAAAGAGCACTTACTGTGATGTTGAGTACTACGTTAGAGATTAATGTTTTTTGAAATTTCTTCTTATTTATTGTAATGTACTTGTTGTTACTTACCATTTAGACTTCCCTAGGAACAAAACATGAGCATGCCTTGGTTTAAAAGTTTAGAATTTCTCATTTTTAGAGGAAATTGAGCTTGTATTTTGCTTAGGTGTGAACTCACGATACATGTAAGTGAGTAGAGGAGAAGGACATTCCTTCATGGACACAACTAAGCGTAGTATGGATGAGTATGACCTTCATGGCACTAGGTCTAACTAATGAAGATCTTTGTTGATGCAATTAACTCAAGTCTATGTGGGTTGAAGTATGAGTGCATAGTTGTTTTTAGTATTGTTGAAATATGCCTATGTGTGTCCTTGCAAGATGATCTCTTAATGAATTGAAGTGTAATGATCATTTAATGATTAGGAGAAGGATGTTCCTCCTATGAACATGATAAGAACCTATGTGATTGATGCATTAAAGAGTGAATGAGTAATGGTTTTGGTTGATTTGGTGCATTGAGTGCAAAAATGATTTTGATGATGTTATCAATCTATGAAATTCTCTATGATACAATAAAATCCTCGTTCTGATTAAAGAGCCATAAGTGTCATTTGAGGACGAACATTCCCAAGTGCTGGATATTGTAAGACCCCAAAATGAGTTAGGGTTTCTAGACCCTAACATGTTTTTTTTAATTTTCTAAGGTCCTAAAGTGACTTATTTTCAAGGGACGACCAATACGTTTGACGACTACTAAATTATGTGTCTCATGTTTCCATGAGTGTTTATATAATGTATATCATGAGATTATTAATCATTATAATGAGTTATAATAATGTTTAAAGATGGTATATGTATATTCAAGAAGTTTGGAGGTCAATGGACAAAGAATGTCCAAGGCGTTCGAAAGATAGCCGTTATGATACTCACGTGTGTCTTGATGGGGCCTAGCCTATTTGGTCGCGTTGCGTGTATTTGTTTTTTGTACAACTCATATGGGATCTGTAAAACTTATTAAGTATTTTATTTACGTTGGAAACGTGTAGGTATGACTTCTAAAGGGCCCCACAAGAAGGACCCAAGCCTAGTTGAGACACTGCCTTTGTAGTGTCAATCGACGGCCAGTTGGTCAACCAACGGCCCGTTAGTTAAATCTCATCGATTTACACTTAGCTTGGGCAGGTATCAACCCAAAATTTGATATGTACCAATCGACGGAAGCCAAAGGACGGCCAGTCGATTGGGTCCGTCGATGGTGGTCTATATTTACTTTCTCGCGGACTGTTTTATTTAAGGGGTGAATGGGAAATTCATTCTACGTCCTAAATTGATTATAATTGATTACCTATATTTGGGTGTATATAAGTTATCAAACACGTGAAGGACCCATTCCAAATCCTTTCCCATAAAATTGAACCTTTTCCTCCAAAAATATTCTCCCTAGAAACCACTAGTGTTGGTAAAGCTCAAGAACAGCTTGGAGCTTGAATTTACATGGATGAATAGTCAAGTTTTAGAGGTTTTCACACTATACAAAGTATGGTTATCCTTCATATCTTGTTATCCTTCCATCTAGATAGTTAATCTTAATGTTTTCAAAGAGAAAAATATTATCAAGTTCTTCTTTTTCAATTTAGCCATGGGTTCTTTCTAAAGACATTTTGAATGATTAAATCTATATGTATTGAATTTAATACATTGGTTTGAACGTGATTTTACTCCAATATCATGATGAACCCATGTTCCTACTCTAAATTGATTTAGCCCTTGCGTGGGCATTGTGATCATGACTTGCAATCGATTGAATTGTGATTTTTTACGTTGAATTTCTTATTTTTATTGTTATTTCGGTTAATTGTTTATGAATTGATGATGTTGGATCCATGTATGAATGTCACGACCCAAAACCGAGCCGCGACTGGCACCCACACTTACCCTCCTATGTGAGCGAACCAACCAATCTAAACCTTAACATTTCATTATAATATCAACAGAAAGCAATGCGGAAGACTTAAACTCATTAATAAAAACCAATTCAATAACTTCTAAAATTCAACATCTATTATTCCCCAAAATCTGGAAGTCATCACCACAAGAACATCTATGATCAAATTACTAAACTAAGAGTATTCTAAGAA